>NW_015167607.1:162207-178244 GCF_001447785.1 Gekko japonicus
GGAGACCCCCGGACCAGTCACGCTCTCTCAGCCTAACCTACCTCACAGGGTTGTTGTGAGACTAGGATGGAGGAGAACGACATAAGCCGCTCTGAGCCCTCGTTGGGGACAAAGGCGGGGTATAAATGAAACAAATAAATGAAAAATAGAAATACTTAAATGGCCACTGGGGCAATTTTAAAAACGTGATGGAAGAATCCTACCCAATTAGGCGACAGAAAGGAGAGCACAGGACACAGTGTGAGTTTCTTTTTCATTCGGAGATAACAGTCTGAGAATACTGTAGCATAAAGCGAGACGTGTCGGCGTGATTGCAATTTAATATCCATACACATATAAAAAAAGATAGTTCCCACCAACCTAAAACGAAATTAACTGCAGCCCCAAGATGCATAATCAATCGAGTTCCTCTAAAAGTGAAATGGAGGCGAGAAGAATGATGTCAGCCACTTTGCATCCCCATTGGGGAGGAAGGTGGGGTATAAATGAAATGAATATATAAACGACGTCTGTAATAATATCACAGAGCAAACTATCGACACAGAGACAGAAGCTTAACCCCTGCCATCCTCGACATTCCTTCCGACTTCTTGGTAAGTCTTGGGGGGGGGGGGGAACTCTGCTTGAGCTTTTCTGCACGCCCAGTTTCATATTTTGTTACCACGATGATCTCAAGCAGATGCTGGACAATTGCAACAAATCTAATTCCTTTCCAATTTCTCCGTCTCTCCTACAAATTTCAGCAGCACCATTACATCCATTAGGCCGCTGAGTCAAGACGCATCATCTGAAGAATGTCATTTATCAGACAGATAGCTGCACACTGGAGAGGCCTGCCTAAGCACGGCGATGGAAGAGAGCCAAGGATCGGATGAGGATGATGAAATGGATGTTTCCATTAAGGGAACAGAACGCCCCCATCACACAGATTAATTAGGGAACACGGTAATAAAGTAAAGTGCACTGGGGAGGGGGTGGGGGGAAGCTGAGCAAAAAGGCCACCCTTATTTGTTGGATGCCCCCCCCCACTCCATCTCAGAGACAAAGGAATCCGCTTTGGAAGAATGACTTGGAAGCTTCGAAATCCCCTCGGGCTCTGCCCCTGGAACAGATTAGGAGCCTCCCCCTCTCATCTCTTCTTTTCCAGAATCTCCACAGGGCACACGGCCACAGGCTGAGCTCTGACCACTCGTAAGGCCCGGCGTGGCTCACACCCTTCTAGAGTTACTCTCTACTGTGGTTGCAGAAAACATTTCAAAGGGCAATACGACGTTCGAAATAGTGATACGGCCCTCCTTATGAGCCACTGTTCAATATTCTCTTGCATGAGCAGACTCAGTCACCACTTTTCAAGATCCTCTAAGTATATAAGTTTATAAGATTATGCATGGGATAGAGCAGGCTGAGAAAGAAGTCCTTTTCTCCCTTTCTCAAAATACAAGAACTCCTGGGCACTCAATGAAACTGCTGAGCAGTCGGGTTAGAATGGATAAAAGGAAGTCCTTCTTCACCCAGAGAGTGATTCACACATGGGATTGACTGCCACAGGTGGTGGTGGCGGCTACAAACATGGGCGGTGGGACCAGAGACGGGAGCTCACTCCATCATGCAACCCTTGGGTTTTGAACTGGTAAACTACTGACCTTCCAGTCTGCAGTTCCGCATCATTCATTCATTCATTCATTCATTCGAGCAAATTCATATGTTGGATTACTGTCTTGATGAATACTGTGAGCCACAGCAAGATATATATGAAGTATATGAAAACTTCTCATGCTTCAGACTGAGATTTTAAAAAAAAGACACCTTACCTGTGATAATTAAACATTCATTGTGATCCAGGACTTCTGTAATGAGACGAGACACAATCAGTTCCGGATTGATTAAGAAACGAATTTCTTCTTGCACTAGTCCTGCGCCAGTAACACCACCGCCAACAAAACGGTTTGCAAAATCCACCTGGCAGAAACACAGTTTACAGGATTAGTGGGCACCATGACAGTCTTCTCTCCACCCCCACCGCCCCCCAGTAATGTAAATATCTGATGCATGCACTTACTTCTCACCTAAGATTCTCTTAATTTTACCCACAGCTATACAAGCAATACTACTTGCTGGCATGACAGTTTCTTCTGTTAGTGGTCTGTTTTCTCAATTTCACAAGTCTGAACACAGAGAGCATGACTACAAGCATTTAACCCCCAAAGCTTCAGAAATGTCATTGATATTCACATATAAAAAGTTGTGCTGAGAGATGTAAACTTTCCACACATTTGAAGCCATGAGGGAAAACTCCCCTCCTCGCAACAGCACCCAAAGAAAAGAAAAACACATGCAATGCTGCTTTTTTTTCTTTTTAAATTTGTATTAAGAACCTTAAGTTAACAATGAGTAACAATAAACATAATCATTGGGAATACAATGCTTTCTTATGGAAAATAAACTTATTTTTCTAAGAATGCAAAGTGCATCATTCATTATTTTGATATTGTATGAAATTTAGAAGGATAACAGTGCGACCCTAAGCAAAGTTACATCTTTCTAAGATCACTGGAGTCAACAGACTTAGAAGGGTATAACGCTGCTACAGACGGCACTATAAATGCCTTAGGTTTGTTCTAAATTTTCTGTCGAAAATATACCTAACATAAGTGAATGAAACACAAATAGTCGTAAATGCTGTGTGACCTAAACACATCTCAGTTTTTGCCGCTGGAGAAGTGGGGTGGTGGTGGTAAAACTTGAAAATAAAAAGCATAGATGTTTTAACAGTGAAGGGTTTATTCACTGTACGTAATAACATGGCTGTATGACGACTAAGGATTATCATATTTGGATACAGAGTTAAACTTTGCAACACTGAAAACACTGCCTATTTAATTTAACAATTGTATACAATCGTAGGTGTATCATATTAATTGTGGACAGAGTTAATAGCCTTCAAGGAATAAAAAATATCAAATCTGTTACGTGTGTCTAGATGAGACACAGGAATTATTACACAACAAATGGGAGGCCCATGAGATTTGTGGGTAGGGAGAATCCCATCTTCCTGCCCAAAAATAGCCCTGAACTTAACAACACTGAAAACACTGCCTATTTAATTTAACAATTGTATACAATTGTAGGTGTATCATATTAATTGTGGACAGAGTTAATGGCCTTCAAAGAATAAAATATATCAAATCTGTTACGTGTGTCTAGATGAGACACAGGAATTATTACACAACAAATGGGAGGCCCATGAGATTTGTGGGCAGGGAGAATCTCATCCCCCCCATCGCGACTCCAGGCCCCACTGTCTACCTTAAGCTCTGCAGTGACAACAATGGTACCTGGGAGCCGCTCCAAGCCCAGAGTGGCTCCCAGCATCCTCCACCCCTGTGGCCGGCCCCGGAACCTCTCCCGGAGTCCTCCAACACGCACCTGGCCTAGAGTGGCTCCCAGAATGCTCCGCCACCATGGCCAGGCCCGGAGCTGCAGCAGCAGCTGGGCATCAAGCCACTCTTGGAATCTGCTGCTGCGGCAGCTGAACCTGTAGTCCCTCCCAGCATCCTCTGCCATGGCAGCCAGGACTGGAATTGAAACCTGTGGTGGCTGCTGCTAGGCCAAATGGTAAGTGGGTTGTCTGCTAATGTGCAGACAATGCATTTTTTAAATGGGGGGAGGAATTTAAATCCCCAGTGTATTTTTAAAAAACTTTTCAGATTTTTCTACAAACCTGGGAAGTACCCACGTTTGCAGAAAAATATGCTGCATGACAGTGTGCTCCTGATCTGTGGATTTAAGTATCCGCAGATGGAGGCCACATGTCGCGATTAGATATATAGATGTTATAGACCACCTGACATGGAAGTCCTCTGTTCTAAAAGTATTTGGAGTGAGTAAAATTTGACTATCATTTCACTGAAGTGTCCCCGTCCCCCCATCCCACAAAAGTTCTTATTTTTATGCCCCCCTCCTCGATTTTTTCGAGGTCTTCTTCCCAGGCTTCACATTTCTAGTCATGATGAACTGACCTAAATTGGCTATGATTGCCTGGCTAGTTGGATTGTACTGGCAACCACACCAATATTGAATACAATTCTTCATGACACAACGCACAAGGCTACATTGCATTTCATATGGAAACGCAGAACACATTTTACACGCACCTATACAAATCCTAGCAGGTGCTCACTGAAATGTATAGGTCTGACTGTGCTTAAGGTAAGTTCCCTAAGCCAGGATGCTAGAATCAGCTTCAGCTTCCTGCCAGATGGACGTGAAAAGACAAACGTGCCATCGGGTACCATGCAGCAGTTGATGCAGCATTAGAGTAATGTGCAGTCATACATGTCAGCCACTGCCTGTCACTGCAGACTCTTTATGTTTTGAATGGCTTTAATGAAATATTCCTTGGTATAATATACTTGGCCATCAACTGCCTATCCGAGGGCATGCTTCGTTCAGTAATTGAATTCTACTTGGCACTTCTCAATCTACAGAGATTTATGTGAGTATATGACAGAAGACACCTGAGAGGGAAGAGGGTTTTTCTTCACGATGGAAGAGGCTTATTATCAGGCAATGGCAAACAATACACTCTAGGCTTTTGTACTGAATAGCATGTAGGATAGATATATAGTCAGAACCTATTAACTGTTCTCAATAATATTCTGTCCCGTGAACAGATTCCACCTAGGGTGTCCTTTACCAGGAGAACTGTTCCAATTCTTTGAATTTATTCCTATCAAGCGCAGGGGCTATGCAGGAACTGGAGAGGTCGGCCACGGCCACTCCAATAGGAGCCATGCAACAAAAGACATTTGCATAGCCTATCGAGTGAGCAGAGGCGTGACCTAACCAGTTCCTGGATGACTTCCCCCCACTGAAGGAGAAATATATTTTCTAAATCCAGAAGCTGAATGAAGTGCCAAGTTAGAACTTGGAAAGCGTCTTTAAATTCAGGGGATGCCCTACACACCGTGAAACAAAAAGCTGGCAAGTGAATTGTTTAGAAGACAATGAGAACTCCAGTAAAAATGCTAGAAGACGTTTGTGGCTGAAGTGTGGCTCAACATCGTTTAATGTCGAGGAGAGAGAAAGAGAGAGTTCTCTTTTGAATTTAGTCTGAGTTTGCCTAAGCAGAGGCGTTTTGTTCTGTTTATGCAGGGTCAGAACACCAAGGCAGGTGAGCGTGACTGACAATCACCGCTCTCACGTGCTGCGTTCAATGCAAATTTATACAGCACCACAAGGGCATCATAAAATATTTTTGCTGCCTCCTTCAAGGGCTTTGTTTATGAGCCGCATGGGAGCAAAATTAATATTTCTTTTTGGAAGTTAAAAATGCATCACGATTTTAATACATTTCCAGGTTCCGTCAAGTGTAGCAAATCTGGAAAGGTATGTTTCAGGAGAAAATACCTGTAATATTAGAAAGTGTCCTTATGGTTCAAGGGGAAAGCATGACAGAAGGATAGCCAGGATGACTTAGGCCGCTGGGGCCTTATCTGTATTTGACTGCAACAATAACAGTTTCAGAGACAGGGGCAAGTGCCGTCATCAATACCCTAATTAAGTACCTTCCTTTCCTGTGTTTTAGACAACACACAAATAGCATTAATACGTTCGTCACCCACTGCAAATACATTAGTGGTTCATGCTGCATAGTGTAGCAATGCCAAAAGATTCTAATCAGGTTCGATACCCCATCATACTGAGCGATGCCTGAGTATGACAGATTAGCTCGGCCTCTTCCCTGAGAACTTTGCTAATCTAATTCACGATAATAAGCCAGTGAACTAGCGCAGCAAATCGTAGGAGAGGCAACATGACGAAAGCAATAAGGAGATCATGTTGCCTGCAACATACTAACAGCAAGGTAGAAATAAAGTTTCTAAAGTAAAACATCAGTATTCAGGTTAAATTTACGTGTTGGCACTTTGCGATAAATAAGTGGGTTTTAGGTCGCAGTTTGGGCACTCGGTCTCTAAAAGGTTCGCCATCACTGTTCTAGAGCATCATAAAAGTCTCCAGTCTACAACACCTTGGATCTGTGTCCAGTAGCATCTTAAGAGACCAACAAAATTTTCAGGGTGTAAGCTTTTCAGAGTCAAAGCACCCTCGGTCAGATACCATCAGTTCTGACAGAGGGAGCTTTGACTCTTGAAAAGCTTACACCCCCCAAATCTTGCTGGCCTGTAAGGTGCTCCTGGACTCAAATCTAGCAGTTCTACTGCAGAAGACCAACATGGCCACCCTCTGAAATGATCTCCAGTCTACAAGATGCTTCTGCAGAATACAAGGCCCTTCCCTTTCTTCATGTACTGCTAAAACGTTATCTCACTATTCTTCCAAGTAGCTCAAGGGGAAGTCCTGTCCCTCTCCCGTCCCTCGTTCCCCCCCCCACATCGACCCTGGGGGGCAATAGGCAAAGAGCCCAAGTGGCCCAAGATCACGCTGCGAGGTTCATGGCCAAGTGGGAGTCTGAACCCAGCTCATCCTAGTCTGATGCTCACTACAGCACATCCTCTCTCGCTCTCTTTACAATGATTCCTGGCCCATGTTCATCAAACGT
Source organism: Gekko japonicus (assembly GCF_001447785.1). NCBI lineage: Eukaryota > Metazoa > Chordata > Lepidosauria > Squamata > Gekkonidae > Gekko > Gekko japonicus. The sequence goes on from NW_015167607.1 coordinate 168,770, forward strand.
TGTTTTAATTCCAACAGGTTTAAAATAGGGGATCACCAATGACATTTTTTTCATTTTTAATATGAAAATAAGAAATAGGAAAACCAAATTATAATCTACCACTTGGTATGAAGCTCATCTCTTCCCATTCACATCTATGAGCACCATCCTCTGGAACCTCTATGGCACCCTTGTCAATCAGGGAGGTCAAAGCTGGGGAAGACCCAAAACTGCTTGGTTGGATCCCCGTAAAGGAAAAGAGCAAGGGGGAATAATAGACTTAAATTCTAATCTGTAACCAAATCTTACTGTGGACAAAACCTACTCACCAGAGGTAATAGCCTTCCAAGGCTGTAGCAAACTGAGCTAGCCTGTCCTCAAACTTAACAGGGGCTGACAACAATCCTAGTCAGAAGGATGACTTCTGGAATGAAGTTGCCTCTCTGGAAGAGGGCAGCTGCTGATTCAGTGTAGGCCGACTAGAACTCTTACGCCTATGGTAACCATGTTGTGGGATAAATGGACGGCTTCAAGAGGGAATTAGATAAGCATATGGAGCAGAGGTCCATCAGTGGCTATTAGCCACAAGGTATAGATAGGAACTCTCAGTCTGGGGCAAGTGATGCTCTGTGTTCTTGGTGCTGGGGGGGGGAACAGTGGGAGGGCTTCTAGTGTCCCTGGCCCCACTGGCGGACCTCCTGATGGCACCTGGTATTTCTGGCCACTGTGTGACACAGGGTGTTGGACTGGATGGGCCTTTGGCCTGATCCAACATTGGCGTCTCTTATGTTCTTATGTTCTTATGACCGAAAAGAAGATCGATGATGAATGATATCCCAGAAGACTGAACCAAAGACCATTAGGCCACCTTGAATCCTACTGCTCTGGCTTCAGCCAGCAAGCTGTGGATTGTGCTTCATCCCCCCTCCCCCTCCAAACAGAACAAGTAACAGCTACAGGGCTTCATATGCCACTTCACGAGTCAGCTCTCTCCCAACACTATGAAAAAACCCCCAACCAAAATGCCCGTAGATACAGAAGACACGGCATCCTTACCAATAGGATTTAGTTGACTGCCTGCCAGATCACAACAACTCCAAAAGCAGTAGGCACAAACCTCCTGAACTCATCAACAGCTGGGGCACAGGAACATCATTTCCAAATTGTTTAAAACACAAAACACACACCCCCCCGAAAATCGGCAGCCTGTCACTTTCACACCCTGGAAACCCCTCTCCTGTTACTCTTCAATCACTTTCTGACCTGAAGAACCTGGAGCAATCCAGGTCTTACTACTGTCAATCAAAAGGTTTTCAAACAGGTCACACATGTGCAAAACAAGGTGAGCCGGAGACAACCGATAATGTTCAGTCTGTCAGAAGCATCAGTTCTGCTGTGTCTGTTGCACTGCATGATAGCCTGTTATTTCCACATAAACTAGGGCAAAACTGAATGATTCAGCCAAAATACCCAGAAGACCAAAGTTTAGTACAAACCTACACAAGATCGGCATTCTCACCTGTAACATCCCGTGCCCGTTGCTCTCGATGGTACCTTCATACGTGACGTGCAACCTGGACATTTTTTTCTGAGTCCTGCAATCAAATAAGGATAAACACACAAAAAATTCAGAAGCACGATATTGACAGACTTCATTTATAGTTCACCTATCTTACAGAGACAGTATTTAGAAACTGAGTACTAACTCTCTCCAATTATTGCAAATTTACAAATAAAAATGTCAGCTGCCAAAGACAAAAGTCATCACAATGTACAGCTCCAACCCCACATGTTGCTGCTGTAGAAAATAAGTGCTCAAAAAGGCATGTGTTTTGTCTTGGTTTAACACGCGACGAGTTGCCTCAGGATTGTGGATAAAGGTTTGCACTCAGTGCAAACTACTGTGCCAGGCATCCTCTTCAAGGCTCTAGAACAAAATTTGAGTCTCCAAACAACAATTTTGTTTTTAAGGTATAAGCTTTCATGAGTCAAAGCTCATGTTGTCAGATACCCACACATGGCTCTTAAGAAAGGAATACTGAAAGAGATTAAACAGGTGGCTCAATCTGATACAATTCAGGTCAAACGTGGGCTGTGAAGGAGAAGAAAACTAATAGGATCACACACAGTAGCTCTCTTCCTTCTATGCCAATGCAGAAAGCTGAGCCCCAGAAAACATCTGTAACGTCTGCAGTCTCCACCTTGGCCCGGGTTTTACTGGGGCTAAAGCAGCCCACCAGGGGCAGGGACAAAGGTCTGGGAAGCATCCCCCTGTTCTGTGCGGCACAGCCGTTTGTGGACTGGGTTCCATTAGCTTGCTTAGGTTGAATTTATTCCCTTATTCAAAGCTGGCAAGCCAGAAAGCCTATGAAAAAACTGAGGAATCTATTTGTTCCATGTAAGAAGAGCCCTGCTGGGTCATACCAGAGGTCCATTTAGTCCAGTATCCTGCTTGGTGTAGTGGTTAGGAGTGTGGACTCTAATCTGAGAGAACTGGGTTTGATTCCCCACTCCTCCACATACAGCTGCTGGTGTGACCTTGGGTCAATCATAAGTTCTTTCAGAGCTGTTCTCTCAAGGGCAGTCCTCGAGAGAGCTCTCTCAGCCCCACCTACCGCACAGGGTGTCTGTTGTGGGAAGGAGAAGGGAAAGGGATTGTAAGCCACTCTGAGACTCCTTTGGGTAGTGAAGGGTGGGGTATACATCCAATCTTTTTCTTCTTCTTCTGTCTCACACAGTGGCCAAGCAGTTCCTCTGGAGGTCCAACAACACGGCATAGAGGCCTTCCCCTAATGTTGCTTCCTGGCTCTGGAATTCAGAGGATACCTGCCTCTGAACATGAAGGATCCCTTTAGTCTCTATGGCTAGCAGTCACTGATGGATCTATCCCCCATAAATCTTTTTATTCCCTCTTTTAAAGCTGTCTATGCCTGTGGCCATCACTACATCCTCTGGCAGCAAACTCCACATTTTAATCACTCGCTGTGTAAAGAAGTATTTCCTTTTGTCCTTCCCGAATCTACTACCCATCAGATTCATTGGATGCCCTCGAGTCCTGGTGTTTTGGGAGAGGAGCTAGACCGCAGGGGGAAAAGCTCTCTCTTTCTACTCTCTCTGTCACATGCAGAATTTTATAAACCTCTATTATCTCCCCTCTGAATTGCTGTTTTCTAAACTGGAAAGTCTCAGACGCTTCAGACTGTCCTCAAAGGGAAGGTGCTCTAACCCCTTTAATCATTTTAGCTGCCCTACCATACATAAAATTAAACTATTCTTTCTTCCTGTTATGTACCCAGATGACATCCTGTTATGTGTCTACCTGCTGCTGGCACACAGAAAGAATATTCATAGAGAAGGACAAGACCCAGGTACAACTATTAATGAAGGACATATTATTTTGAAATTCGCACTATTGAAGTCTTCTATGGCTACAGAATCCTATCACCTTCCTTTTATTTCTGTGGAAACTGATATGTAAGAGTTGTGTTCTTTTTCGGGGATTCCCTTCTATTATCTCTTTTGTGATAACGCTGTATTTTTAAAAATGCCGTGACCATTCTGCATCTAGAAAGAAATTTATTGTTCTGCATAAAGTGGTATTACTGGCATATTTAATCATGCTACAGTTAAATTAAACAGACCAACAGACAACTTTAAATTAAGCTGCATTAGTCATACTCGGCTCTTGATTTATCGCCCTTGGAAAACCTTTACTTTGCCCCCCCTTGAACAAGATCCAAATCGTAACGAGAAATGAATGGTTTTCATAAGGCCATTTTTGTCCCGAATTTGAGTGCATCAGCATTAACTCAACCTTCCATTAGTCATTTCAAGGAGGGGGTGGGGAATGAAGGTAGCTTAACTTTCGCATTTAGCGGCTCCCTCTGAGCGCTGATGGGAAGCACGTATTATCCTCATCCAGCTATAAGCATGTAGCTAGCAACACAGAAGCAATTTTATTTGGAAAACAGCATCAATTATATGATGTCATGAACTGTTAGCAAAGATTCACAGATGTACTGCGTACAGAAAGCACAGACCTGGTACAGTAACATATGCACAAACGCACAGACTGGCACGGCAAATGCACAAAGGCATTGAAAGTTACAACAATGTCCTCAAGAACTACACAGTACTGTGCACGTATATAAAGTCCCATCTATTCTAAAACAACAGGACATACTTCAGTTTAAAAATCTGCCTGTCTCATAGATTAAACAATACACTTGACTACATCTGTTCCTATGCATGAAATGTGAAAGCTTTCAGATTTTCAGAACTGTTGCACGGCAGAACGGACAAGCTAACATCTCTGGCATGGGCATGAAATCCAGCAAGGCAGGAAGCTCCCTTAAGGCTTTTCCTTCTCTCCTTGGAGAAGGAGCTTGAAAGCTTACAGATAGACAGCCCCCACCCACCCCGGCAATAAAACTTGATCCCGCTCAGACTGAGACGGAGTCTCTAGACTAATTTTTAACACCGTACTCCAAGCCATCGCAAAAAAACCCTGAACATGTCTCAATATGCTGACTATTTATACCTTTTGCCTGCAAGCATGGTACAAGCAGAATATTTCCTTTAAAAACACGCCCCTTATAAACTGTGGCATCATTACCTCCAGAAATCTTTCTGTATCCAAAGGCAGAACAAGATTCCTCAAGCAATGAGCACCAAAGGGATGCAGTGTTAGTTCCTACCCCAAGTAACAACTTTCACTAGGAAATGCCTTCTGAAAGGGCATCTTCTGTACGTCCTTTACGATCCAGACATTCATTTAGTGGGCACTAACTGGACGACAGCTACACAGTGGCAGGATTAAAACATTTGCTTTATGCCATTTTCAAGATACATGATCACATTTTTCATTCTGCTCCATTTTTGGTAGGAAATGTAAATTTAGGACTGTATTCTAATAGTAAATATTGAATCAGATATTAAAGGGCAGTCCTGCCTTTCTGTGGACTCTCCACAGAGCATGATATAGACTTAATTAAGTAAAACACCATTATATATCAAAAAAAGACAGATCACATGCTTGCATGAGTTAATTTGCAAAGATCAGTATGCGTATGTTAGGAGAAATACAGAGCAGTCTCATGAACTCTTTAAACAGAGTTCCAAAATCTCAGTTGTCCCCAACCATTTCTGATCAGTAGTTATACCATTCCAGTAAATTAGATATTTATATGGACAACAAATCTAAATCCATTGGTTGTCATCATGCATCGCTGAGTGAACTGTGGACATCCAATCAATCTGAGAACATTACGCTTGAACTCAACATTTGCAGGCATGTAGTCCATAGCCCTAGACAGCTGTTAACTATATGCCATTGGAAAAAAAGTCCATGTAAATTTCAACTACCATTAGTTTTGTGACAAAACAACAGTATGTAACACAACATCAAGCACACACACGCTGTACATGAGAAACACAAAACTAACCCAGAAGGGAAAGTATACATCTACAAATGAAAAGGTTAAACTCTCCCAAACATTATTTCAATGACAAATAATGATGCTCATAGAAATATATTAAATATACTGAATATATAAACACATACAACACTTCAAGAAAATGTGATGTACATCATAAAGTCTCACAGGCCACAGAATGATAATTCTTAAAAGGAACATAATCCTAAATAGTCCACAAGCACAAGCCCTCCAAGGGATGAATAACAGTCCATAGAAAAAAATAATGTCCAGTATACCCCAATGGAATCATACGTGATATTCAGACTGTTTAAAAGAAAATCCTTCATCAAAGGGTATAATGAGTCAAGATAGGTACAATGACCATAAGGGTTTCCCTTGCTCGAAAGCCAGTCGAATCCGACTCTAGGGGGCGATGCTCATCTCCATTTCCAAGCTGAAGAGCCAGCACTGCCTGAAGACGTTTCTGTGGTCATGTGGCCAGCACGACTAAATGCAGAGGTGCACGGAACACTGTTACCTTCCCACTGAAGTGGTGCCTATTTATCTACTTGCAATTTCTTGCTTTCGAACTGCTAGGTTGGCAGGAGCTGGGGCCAGAGTTGGGAGCTCACTCTGTCATGCAGCAGTAGGGTCTCGAACAGCTGAACTACAGACCTTCCAGTCTGCAGCTCAGTGCTTTAAACTCTGAGCCACCGTGGCCCCGTACAATGACCATGCACAAGTCAAAATTCTATTTTGTATTAAGCAGAGTGCAAAGCTCATTATACCCTTTGATGAAGGATTTTCCTTGAAACGGTCTGAATATCACGTATGATACTGTCAGGGTATATGGGACAGTATTTTTTTCTATGGATTGTTATTTGCCCCTTAGAGGGCTTGTGCTTGTGGACTATTTGGGACTGTGCCCATTCCTAATATAGACATCTACTTAAATACTACAAATTGTATAGCTTTGTGCTTGTGGACTATTTGGGACTGTGCGCATTCCTAATATAGACATGTACTTAAATATTACAAATTTTATAGCTTTCTGGGTAAAGACCCATTTCAAACAATTTTTTTCTTCTCGCATTGATAGCAGCATTCCATGTGCTTTAATTAAAATTTTGGAGGGCAAAACCAACTATTTTGGGGGCTCTAGAATGTTCGTTTCGACTTAAAAACCCTTAAACACTTTATGGGGGCCTGGAAACATGAACATCTTGGAAATCTGTACCTGTTCTGGAAACATGTTACCTGGATCTGATAAAAGGTCAAAATAGGTCTTTACCTGAAAATCGGTTGCACTTGTCCATTGTCCATAGATGCATAAAGAGGATGTATGTGACCCATGTATGGCACGTTTTATTGTACACGTGTCTTTGTTAACGGGCCGTGACCTGAATAGCCCAGGCTCAGATCTGGGAAACTAATCTGGGTTGGCCCTGGCCAGTATTTGGAAGGGAGATCTCCAAGGCATACTGTGGTATGACATGGAGGCAGGCTATGGCAAACCACCTCTGGACACCTCTTGCCTTGAAAACCCCATCGGGTCACCATAGGTCAGCTGTGACTTGACAGCAACAACAACAACAAAAAACCCAACAAAAGTTTGTTAATGGTGCTATATAAAACAGTGCTAGCTGTGCTTTATATGCGTTTTGTTCTGATTGCTGGCTTTCCCCATTACTGGGGAAGCCATATGTCCCTGGCTATCACTATGACCAATGTTCATGGATGACGAGGAGATTATACAGTTTTGGAATTTTAGAACAATCTCCCCCCCCCTTTTTATTATTATTTAATTAAATATTGTTACACTTTAAAACAGCAGCAGCGACGACATAATATATGTGACAACAAGAGGAAAAGGGGCACAGCAACCATATCCTTTACAATACTATTAAAATATATAAACAATTTTGATAAACTGACAACCGTTAACTTCAGTGAAAATACAGTCTATTAAGCAAAATCCTTTTGTAGCCTCAACAAAATAGGAGGAGCTTATTTTTGGCAGCTTTAATAGCCTCCCATTCAAAACATTCTAAATCTATCTTTTCTACTAAAGGGAACCAAATACTTAACGGATTGTAAAAAAGTTGTTCGTTATGATTAGAATCCTTATAAACTGAAAAAAACGTCTAACATAAAGCTATGCAAGTTAGATGCTAAAGCAGTTCTCTTTTAAGTGTATCAAGATTGTTCTTTATTTTAGAACAATCTTGATACACTTGGAAGAGACTGCTTTAGCATCTAACTTGCATAGGTTTACTGTTCCCTTGATCAGGGCAGGGAAAATAAGAGAATCCATAACATTCACTGGGATGTGGGTAAAATGACTGCAGCTAAAAGGGAAGTCATGTCAGCCGGCTCATTTTGAACTTACCTTTCCCAGTCTGGAAATTCCTGTAGGCATTGCCTCGTAAACGTCACCAGTCCTGTGGGTTCTACATGCAAAGACACAATGGGCATATATTAAGTCAGTATGAAAAAAATGTTCTATAATGTTGTATTTTAGAGCATCGGGAGGATAACTACAATCCTGGAAGTTTTAATCTCTTGCTTCGTAATATTACAGTACTTTATTTTTATTTTATTCTATGACATCTCTGCCCTCATGAGGGTCACCAGGGTAGCTTGAACCAATTTCTACAACGGGAGAGCTCACATTTTGATTGTAAAACCTTGCTGGAATTAAGTTGGGTGATTAAATAATAAATCTTAAGAGACAGGAGGAAAGAGACTTTTTTAAAAAATTAGCCTTCATGAACAAGATGGCAACTGGATATATGCAGTCCGTCCTACCATGCTATATGATGAATTCACATTATTTTCCATTTAAACTCCAGTGTAAACCAAATGTGTTTATCTTTCAGAATCATTCTGACAGAAAACTTTACAATTATTTAGATATTTATACCCTGTGTTTTCTCCCAGTGGAGACCCAAAGAGGCTTACACAGCATTTTATCTAACAAGAACCCTGTGAGGCCTACCTGTGAGGCAGAAGCAAATACAGAGACAGAGACAAACATGGGCCAGTTCCCTCAGCAAATTTCCACCTCAGAGTTGGGATTTGAACCTGGGTCTCCAAGATCCTTGTCCAACACTCCAATCATCAGAGGTAGATTCGGGGGGGGAACGCGGGGGAACACAGTTCCCCCGGGTGAGGTACGGGGGGCGGGGCACATGACGAAGCCCCGCCCCCTGCTTCCGGCCGCCCCGCTTCCGGCCCTCATTCAGCCAGGAGGAGGCAGGAGAAGAGGGAGGGTAAGTTGCTTCCTCCCTGCCTCTCCCCACCCCTGCCTGCCTGGGGCCAGGGAGGGCCTTCGCGGGGCTTCCTCGCACTCCCGCCGCCCTTGCAGGTCCACCGCCGGGCCCCTCATTGGCCATCATACTTTTTAAAAAGCACTGGTTTTTTTGAGGGGAGGTATAGTCCACTAAGACTAGCGTGCCACCTGTCCAGGTTGTCCAGAGGTCCCCATCAGCTCAAGAACTGCAAATCTTGGAAGCTAAGCAGGGTTGACTCTGCAAGTATTTATGTCACACTTCCGGTGATGTCAGGGGGTGTGGCATATGCTAATGAGCTATGCTAATAAGTTCCCCTAGCTCTTTTTCTACGAAACGACCCCTGCTAATCATTATGCTAAAGAGGTATAACTATTCTATGAAGTCTGACGAAGGGAATGTTGACTCTCAAGAGCTTATACTCTGAAACTCTTGCTGGTCTGTGAGGTGTGACAGATTCAGTCAAAAGCAGGACCTTCTCCCAAAGTGCTCTCTTCATCTTTGACGTGCAGTCACTCCTGGCCTTGGGAGTAGACCACTGACAGGCTTTGCAGGCTGATACATTATGGCCCTTGCCCAGACAAAGCAGGTAAAGGTCACGGCTGTCCGTCTGGGTCATTTTTGTATCACACTGAGTGCAGCTTAGAGATGTAAAATTTCTGGAAATTTTGAAGCTCGGAAAAAAACCCGTTTTTTTTTTCGGGGGGAAATGAAAATTTTTGGAAAAATTGAAAAAAATGCTACATTAGCATTTCTTTTGTCTTTTCTAGATTGAAAGTCATTCTGTTA
>NW_015167607.1:179560-186211 GCF_001447785.1 Gekko japonicus
TGTGGCAACCATGAAAGTAAGTAAAAAAAATCAAGACATAGACGATTAAAAATATAGTCCTTTCCCTAGTCTAAAATGAACCAAATAGGATTTTTGTTTCTGTCAAGAGCTTTGGCGGACATTAGACTGAATTAAAATTAATTTAACAGTGTATACGAAATTAAAGTATGAATCAAGGCTATTTTAATGCATCTGGAAAATGTCTCCTCTCTTGCAGTTCTCAAATACTTTGCAGTGAGCCAGCTGATTGATTTGCCAAGCTAATACTGGAGGGAACAGACTTTCAAACCTAGGGGAAGAAAGACTCTTTGGAAAAGGTTAAATAGAATTCAGTTACTCTCTCAGATGTTCTAAGGTATTCTGAAGGCTTAACAGTAATTTTTGTTTGCTTTATTTCAAAAGCAGTGCTCTTTGCATCCATCTTGCCTTTCCCACAAGAGGACTGCAACATTATGAGATGATGTTCCGCAAATTAAACATCAACCTTCCGAGTGCAGAGCTTTAGGTTTTCAGTAACTCGGGCTCGTGTTACAATCAACTTCATTACTATTTATAATAAAAGGCTTGGGGAATTGGATATTTAATTTCTACTAATTTTAAGGATGAATTACAATCATCTCACTCATTTATTAAACTAAGAAAAAACAACAAAGTACGCATTTTTCTTCCTCCAAAGGGAGAGTACAAGTTACTAAGTAAAATAAAGCTAATTGTGAATCAAAGAATCACGTCTTTTGTTATCTTGCTTACTGCCACAGTAAACACACTTCCTTTTTGTAAAATGAAAGCTATAAAATGGCAAGGTATCTGTGTGCGGTGGTGGAAAATGCCAGCAAGTCACAACTGACTTAAGAACATAAGAACATTAGAGACGCCAATATTGGATCACACCAAAGGCTCATCCAGTCCAACACTCTGTGTCACACAGTGGCCAGAAATACCAGTGCCATCAGAAGGTCCACTAGTGGGGCCAGGACATTAGAAGCCCTCCCACTGTTGACCCCCCCCCCAGCACCAAGAAGACAGAGCATCACTTGCCCCAGAGCCCCTATCTATACCTTGTGGCTAATAGCCACTGATGGACCTCTGCTCCATATGCTTATCTAATTCCCTTTTGAAGCCGTCCATGCTTGTAGCACCCACCACTTCCTGTGGCAGTGAATTCCAAGTGTTAATCACTGTTAAAAGTAGATATGGGAGGGCCTATGTGGCTCTCGTCAGATGCGGCACGTCATCTTTCCTCTGCTGCGAACTAATAATACAAACTGGGTGATGGGAGTTCCTACCACAAGGTTCCCCGAGCCCACAAACGGCAACCAATTAAATGAGGAGGTAGGGAAGTTTGCTCTGTATTAATGACACATAGCACATTTAGTACATACTATCTGGGAAGAAGAGCTTAATTTGCGTCCAGCAGCACCTTAGAGACGGACAGGATTGTGTGTGTGTGGGGGGGGGGGGATTAAGCTTTCAAGAGTCAAAGCTCCCTTTGTCAGATACCCGATGAAGGTATCTGATGAGGGGAGATTTGACTCTTGAAAGCTTATGCCCTTCAAACTTTTCCTGTCTCTAAGGTGCTGCTGGATTCGAATGAAGCTGGTCTGCTGCAGGACCAACATGGCTACCCTCTGAAGCTACCCGGGGGGGGGGGGGGATGCCGCATGAAGGATGCAACATGCAATCGATCCATTTGCTATTTCCCAGGTCATCTGGAAAAGGTAACAGGAAACACCAAGAGACAACTAGCACATTAAAGACTAAAGATGCTGGGGGTTAAACCTGGGACCTTCTGCATGCCAAGCAGAGGCTCTAACACTGAGCCATGACCTTTATACTGGCAAGACATTTCTACTGTTCTCCCCTTTCTTCTCATTACACTAGCTACATTTTTAACAGCTAGATTATATCTTTTTTGGGGGGGCACATGATCTATATCATAAGCTTACGGAGAGCCTGCTTTCCAACAAACACTGGATCTCCTGATGCACTCTTCTTCTTCTTCCTCTTCCTGCAACAGGGAGCACATGAGTCCAACGCCTGCACCTTATTTCATCCCAGAGAGCAAGTAGCGTTTGAATAGGCTCTCTAGTTGAACCCCACCTTTATATTACAGCTCTGTTCTGTTTGTTTTCTTCTGCGACACTGTCTATTTGGAGTGGTCTCCCTGCCATTCTTTTGCCATGCATGCCCTTTATCCCTTTCTGCTTTTGACAAAGCTCCTCATCCATGCTAGAAATGATATCAGTGACTACCTTCCCTAGCAATTTTTAATGACCAGCAACTCCATCCAAATACCTATATCTTCTACGTTTCCTTTTCACTCACATCCCACATCCCTTTACTTTTTCATTCTTCTAGATTATAAACTACAGGCAGTGAACCATCTATCACCCTCATTAGACATGGCCTAGGGATGATTTAGGGTGTTAATAATCAATAAATAGAAATGACCTGGGACTGATGCACATGAAAAGACTCCCTCTTCCCATATGAACCAGAACAATCATCTTCAGAGGTCCTCCTTTCAGTGCCCCATCTCAGGGACAAAGTGGGTCGCTATCAGAGATGGTGGTTTTTCTGCTGTAACACCCTGTGTCCGGAACTCCCTACCCAAAACTCTTTGCCTGACACCAAGCCTGTTGAACTTTAGGCACCAGCTGACCACAGCCATATTTGCCCGGGCTTCTAATGGAGTACTCATGGTTGACCTTCTGTTGCTTTCCAAAACTGTTTTTATGTCTGCCCCAATTCAGCTCTACTAGCACCTTAAAGACTAACGAAATTTGTGGCAGGGTATGAACTTCCATGTGTCACTGCTCACTTCTTCAGATACAGCTAGAATGTGAGTCAATTGTCCTTATATCTTGGAGAGTGGAGTGATTTCAGACACCAAATTACAACAGCAGGCAAATGACAATAGCAGGTGTGATTAGATTAGGTGTGATATGCCGAGGTAGTAGGCGTGGAGGACAGGAAACCAAGGTCTTGATTCAGTCCAGGAGGATGCACTGCCTTGAGCTTCATTATCAGTTGCAATTCAGCAGTCTCTCTTTCTAATCTGCATTTGAAATTCCTTTGTAAGTGAACTGCTACTCTTAGGTGAGCAACTGAATGTCCTGGAAGGTTAAAAATGTCCCCCCACTGGTTTTTGAATGTTGTGGTTTCTAATGTCCATTTATTTTTTGTTGTAGGGACTGGCCTATTTGTCCAATGTAGATGGATGAAAGGGCACTGCTGACATATGATGGCATAAATTACATTAGAGAATGAGCAGGAGCTTGAACCTGAGTTGTTTTGGCTGATGTTGCTAGGTCCACTGATTCAGCTCTGATATTTATTGCTTTACTGGGTTTATTGCTTTAGTTTTTATTGCTTTTTGCCACTGCTTTTTGCTGTTATAGAGTTGATTTGTGTGTGGGGAGGTGTTTTATTGTTGTTATTCTTATGTAATGTAATTATGTCTCCTCACTGTGGGGTTTTCAAGGCAAAAGATGTTCAGAGGTGGTTGGTCACCGCCTCCCTCTGAGTCTGGGGTGATGGCACGCCGTGTCCACAGAGAGGGCTCTGAGTGCCACCTCCGGCACCCATGCCATAGGTTCGCCACCACTGGCCTAGGATGATTTAGGGTCTTAATAATCAATAAATAGAAATGACCTGGGTTGATTTGTGTGTGGGGAAGTGTTTTATTGTTGTTACTCTTATGTAATGTAATTATGTTAATGTAAATTTCTGAGCGCTTTTAGTTGAGAGTGCAGGATATAAAAGTTATTTTAAAAATGACAGATCAGGCAGAACTACATAACCCATGGTGCAGAAAGAGTAATAAATTAACAAGCTTTACTTTTCTCTGTAACTCTTCTGAAATAGCAGAACAGGGTTTTCAATTTCTCAGGCTTCCTTGGTGAACGTCCTTCGAACAACCTGAGAAAAGTAAAAATTAAGATAATTGAATGTCAGTAAGTAAAAGACGTAAAAAGTAGTGACTGAAGTGCTAGTACAATTAATTGAAACACAGAAACACAGAGTTGGAAGGAACCTCAAGGGTCATCTAATCCAACCCCCTACACAATGCAGGAGATCCACAGCTATCCCCCCCACCCCCCTACTTCCTCTATGCCCAGAGCAAGGCCCAGAGCAAGGCAAAAACCCTCCAGGATCCCTTTGTAGCAACAGCTATAATATAGAAGTGAAGGCAGAAAATATCAGTTAAAGACAGCTTAATATGGAGCACAACAGTTCCTCATGCATTAAAAAAAAAACCTACTGAAAAAGCTTTCATATCTGGCTCTTGATTATCCAGGATACTCAAGTTAACCAACATTACCCAGAGGAAAAGTTCTCCACCACTCAGCCACCATAGCAGTATGTCTTTGGGCATGTGCATGCCCCACTCCCAGGGCTCTACTGGTAGCAGGAGCTCCTTTGCATATTAGGCCACACACCTCTAGTGTAGTCAATCCTCCAAGAGCTTACAATAGCCCCAGTAAGAAGAGCTCTGTAAGCTCTTGGTCTCCGGATTGGTGCTGCCATGAATTTATTGATTGGTGAATTTATTGATTGCACATAATTTTGAATTTATTTATAAGGCACAATTTCTGGTCAGAGGAAGACATATTGTTGAAACGGCAGCACCAATCCGGAGACCACCGTCCCGCCTTTTCGCTTCTGTTTCTATTGTATTATCTTCTGTAATAATCACTTCAGAAATTAATGTTTTCTTAACTTGAACCAGAACCAGAACAAAGTTTGAGTCCAGTGGTTCCTTTAAGACCAACAAAGTTTATTCTGGGTATAACCTTTTATCTGCACGAGAAATGGACAAATTGACAAGGAAACTTAACAACAAAGAAGATGAAGACTTTTTTTGCAGACTGGATGGACTTTAAAGAGTATCTAGAGAAATATCGGGGTGTTAAGAACAATTTATTGTGCTTTAATAATTATTAAGAATAGAATGTGTAAAGAGTTGAACAGAAGACGATGGTAGTTAAAGAAATGCTACCTATGAGATAGAATATAATGAAAAAGACAGTTAAAATAATAATCACATATTAAACTTTGTTTTAGGAGGAAGGATTAGACGAGAAAGGAAATTAGGTAGGGGTGGGACCACTGCGGGAAGCCCGGAGAAGGGGAGGGAGGGAACAAGGGGAAAGAGCTATAATAGAAATGAGGGAATGTGGTTATGACCCGACAATAGAATGTTTTTTTTTAAAAAAAGCTTTTGTCTGCACGCACACTTCTCTAGATAAACGCACGCACATGGCAGCTTATACCCAGGATAAAACTTTGTGTCTTGAAGGTTTCTCCTGGTCTCAAACTTTGTTCTGTTGCTTCACACCAGCATGGCTGTGCCCACCTAGCTTGGAATCAGCACGTTAGAGCCCCTTTCCCTTCCATGAACAAGAAAATGCTGCTACATTTCCGTTTATCAAAGAGGAGTTGGGACTCTTACGTGAATTCACCTTTCAGATCGTGCTCCTGTCATCAGACCATTCCTGAGAACAGTTATTTGTGAAGTCTACCCGAGTTTGTGAAGACCCGAGTGTGCGCCGCATGACGGAGTGAGCTCCCGTCTCTAGTTCCAGCTCCTGCCAACCTGGCAGTTCGAGAGCAAGAAATTGCCAGTAGATAAATAGGGACCACTTCGGTGGGATGGTAACAGCGTTCCGTGCGCCTTGGCGTTTAGTCATGCCGGCCACATGACCACGGAAACGTCTTCGGACAGCGCGGGCTCTTTGGCTTTGAAACGGAGATGAGCACCGCAACCCTAGAGTCGGACTCGACTGGCTTTCGAGCAAGGGAACCTTTACCGTTACCTTACAGAGGCACATGTACCTGCTTTAGAGTCTCGACTAATTCTAGAATATCTCGAGATCCATCAACATTCCCCCAAGACAAGAATTACTGTTACTGATTCATGCTTCAATGGTCCAGTTAAAAAGGAGAAACAAGAGCATCCTTGAGACATTCCCTTTTCTTTACTGTGATTTGAAGCTTTGAAAAACTCTAAAGTTACCTAGTTTTTCTGAAAAGGAATTCTTTCACGGGCCAAGTAATAGAAACCCTCTATTTCAGACATAAAGGGAGTACAATAAAAGATGACATAATTCTTCCTCTGTCATCCACCTTCCAGCAGCCTGGGCTTGGATGGCTTAATTTGATTTCACACAAGGCAGAATGGCATCTCAAAGCAATATGGATAATGCAATTTGTCCAGAGGGAAGAACTCTGAGGATTTCAGGTCCACAATGCCTCCCACCAATGTTCGCTAAAAGTAACCAGAGATCGTGAAAGACCTGGGGGGGGGGGGGGGCATCTTTAAAAAGCTGTTCTTAAAAATATAGAAATATCTGCTTGGACAAGAGAGTTGTGCAGTATTATCCAGCCAATCCCATTGGGCTGAAAGGCAGACAAGCGGCTATATAAAAAAAAACAGCCTTCAGGTGAAGTTTGATTTTCAGAGTGGAAATAAATTTTTTAAAAACTGTTCTGGGGAAAAAATGACTTGTGTGAATACTACAGCATGAAAAAGGATACAAGTTTTAAAATATTAATTTTACTTGGAAATATTTAATCAGGGTAACAACAAAAAAATCGAGGTACCATTCCAGATGACTGATCTGGCATTAATTATATATATATATATAT
>NW_015167607.1:186269-200114 GCF_001447785.1 Gekko japonicus
TAATTTATTTATTTATTTTTGGATTTATATCCCGGCCTCCCCGAAGGCTCAACAATAATCTTAAAGAGTTTTATTTTAATTGGATCGTGCTGAAAAGTTGCAAGTAAGTAACTCTGGGTACAATCATTATGCATATTTCCTGGAAGTATGCCTCACTGGACAGAGTAAATATGCCTGGAATTGGGCTGCATGTTCTCTTACTATGTTTCAATGTCACATGAATCAGATTGTTACCATTTTTTCCATAAAAAAGAAATGACAGATTATTCAAAAGCAGCATTTCAAACGGTGGATTTGTTAGCATAGCTGCAAATACCACCCACAAAGAATCTAAAAAAAATGTATTGATGAACATACTATATATACAAATTAGGGACCCACACAGACTTAAGCAGGACATCTCATTTCCCCACAGTATTTCCTAAAAAATTCCCTTTCCTGAAAGCCCCTGTAGCATCCTCCTTTTCCCTGCATTCTGCTCTCTTTGAGGCCCACCAGATAAGTTACCTTTACCTGTTCCGTCTTCACCTTTCCTTCCTTCCACCCCCCTGGGATCGTCTACCCCAGAAAACTACCGCTCAGCTTCTGTTGATTCAGTCAATGTTAAGAATGAAATAAATTGGGGTTTTTTAATGTGTGTGTAAAGTGCCGTGAATTCACAACTGATCTATGGCGATCCTCTAGGGTTTTCAAGGCAACAGACATTCAGAGGTGGGTTGCATTGCCTTGTGACCCTGGAATTCCTTGGTGCTCTCCCATCCAAGTATTATCCATGGCCGACCTTGCTCAGCTTAAAATAACAGAATCAAAGAGTTGGAAGGGACCTCCGGGGTCATCTAGTACAACCCCATGCACAGTGCAGGGAATTCACAAATACCTCCCCCCCACAAACCCTGCTCCACGCCCAGAAGATGGCCAAAAAACCCCAAACCCTCCAGAATCCCTGGCCAAACTGGCCTGGAGAAAAATTGCCTCCTGACCCCAAAGTGGCGATCAGCATTTCCCTGAGCACATAAGAAAGGGCCACAAGAACTAAGCACTGATGCAACCTTTCCTGCCCTCCCTCTCATAACTTGCCTAAGTTCACAAAATCAGCATTGCTGTCAGATGGCCATCTAGCCTCTGTTTGAAAACCTCCAAAGAAGGAGAGCCCACCACCTCCGGAGGAAGCCTGTTCCACTGCGGAAGTTCTTCCTAATATTTAGTCAAAAACTCTTTTGATTTAATTTCAACCCGTTGGTTCTGGGCCGACCTTCTGGGGTAACAGAAAACAACTCCACGCCATCCTCTATATGACTGCCTTTCAAGTACTTGAATATCTGACAAGATTGGACTAACTGGAGTCATCCAGGTCAGGGTGAGTGAGTGATGTTTTAATAAAAGCTTAAAATGGAAACAGATTCTTTAATGGTACTACTTGTGTATTATGTCCTTAATGAAACGGAAATATTACTGAGGTGTACCTCCAGCCAGGAGTTAAAAGATCTGATATAGGAAAGCTAATTAGATGCCTAGGACTTATTAATTGCATGCCTATATCTGAATCAGGCCTGACTAGAGTCATCCAGAATAGGGTGCTAGTCTAGCCATCATGAACAGAAACATTTTAAAATACATTCTCCCACACTGTCAACCCACTAACCAGTCCTCAAAGCAATTTCCAAATTGGAAATCAAGTAATTTATGAATTAAAGAAGCCAAGAGACGCAATCTGATGGTTCAAAACTCATCCAATTATCGAGCTGTGTAAATCAAAGACAAAACTCAGCAAACCCAGATTTCCACTGTAGTAATTAATAAATTGTCTGCAATTGCATATTTCCTTCCAGTAAGCCACTTTCACCTACTGCAAGAGGTCCTGTCAAGCGGCCACTTCAATTTATGAGAGACAAATGCCAAATTTTGTACAGTTGACCTTTGCTATAATCCTTCAAGAATTTCCAAGCTTCTAGTATTTGAATACATGCAGCAGCAATTATAATCAAATTGTACATATTTATACAGTTATACTAGCCTGATACCTGTACTTTGCTACGGTATTTAAGTTCTGTAAATCCAGTTGTAATACTGATGATGTGACGTTTGAAATGTAACATTTGTTAAAGGAATTCTAATGGAGAAGATTGTAGTGCAAAAAATGGAGTGAGACCTACGTACTAGGTTTTTTTCCCTCTACTGAAGGACCTCTCTGTGATTGCCACGCTGGCTGTTATGAGAAATGTCTATTCAGGAGTCTTGAATCGCTGACCAATGGGGGGGGGGGGCAGCAGCCTGCCAGGTACATGTAAAACATTTGGGGGAATATATTTTGCCCCTTTATTACCCCCTTAAGAACATAAGAGAAGCCAATGCTGGATCAGGCCAATGGCCCATCCAGTCCAACACTCTGCCATCAGGAGGTCCAGCAGTGGGGCCAGGACACTAGAAGCCCTCCCACTGTTGCCCCCACCCAAGCACCAAGAATACAGAGCATCACTTGCCCCAGACTGAGAGTTCCTATCTATACCTTGTGGCTAATAGCCACTGATGAACCTCTACTTCATATGTTTATCTAATTCCCTCATGAAGCTGTCCATGCTTGTAGCCGCCGCCACCTCCTGTGGCAGTGAATTCCATAAGTTAAGCAAGTTAGAGCCCCTTTCCCTTCCATGAACAAAAAAAAATGCTGCTGCGTTTCTGCTTATCAAAAAGGAGTTTGGAGTCTGTTTATCAAAAAGGAGTTTAGAAGAAATAATCTCCTAAAATAATGTATGCAATAGTCAAATGTAGACTCGCTCACAACTTTAGCGCTAGTAGCTTTTTTCGCTCACAAGGTAGAATTTTTGCTCACAACACTGGAACTTAGAGGGAACACTGCTAGTCATAAGGTTGCTGCAAGGATAAAATGGAGAAGATGGAAGCTGCTTTGAGTCCCCATTATGGACAAAGATGAAGTAATTAAATAATGCCCCAACGGGGATAACCTAGGCTAACCTGATCTTGAGAGATCTCAGAAGCTAGGCAGGGTCAGCCACGGTATTTGGATGGGAAACCAAAAAGGAAGTCCAGGTTTGTGATGCAGAGGCAGGCAATGGCAATCTCTTGCCTTGAAAAGTTGGCTGTGACTTGACAGCACTTTCCACCGCCAAATAACAATTATAGTTCAAGGTGGAAAGCAGATAAAAAGTAAGTTGGTTAGAAAGCGGGAAGGAAGCAGGGAAAGTTGAGCATATGGGAGCTGCCAGGAAGAGGGAAAGAGGAAATAGTGTGCAGAGGAAGGGAGGGGAAGTGCACCCTGCAAATCCTTGCAGGTTCCCCACTGCACAACTGGCCTCTGCCCAGACTGGCTGGTACTGCCCAACTGGTTCTGGCTAGTATCATACAACTGGGCCTGTCCTAGTAGGGGGCACTATGAAATTCAGTCAGAGTTTTCCCAATAAGAGGCTGCCAGGGGGAGGGAAGGAGGCTAAACTTAAGACAAGAGAGCAGATAAAAGTATGGTGGCTGGTGGGTAGGAAGGAGAGAAGGAATCAGGAAAAGGAGAAAGGTTATGGGTGATTTCAGGAAAGAGAACAGGACTTAGTGCAGGAGGGGAACGAGATGCTTCTTGCAAGCTCTTGGAGATATCTTGTTCTGACATAAGTCACAAATATGAGAATTCTCCCATTATCTAAGCAGTTGCTATTCTTTCTGATGAGAAAAGCTCCAAGCAGCTTCCAACAACGTCACACATTAAGCACTGTGGAAACAAACCCTTGATTTGTGGCTGCAAGTTTTTTCTAGTTAATTAAGTAAACGAGCTTCAATTTCTCTATTTGCATAGAAAGTAGCTTAGAGATTTTGGATTCCCATGGCATCAGTCTTAAGGAACACACCTCAACCATTTAACCTCACGGGCAATAGCTTTCCATATTTATTGCAGGCAGACAAATGTCAAGTGTAACATCACCTTCAACTCAGAAATACCCCATTCTTTTCATTTAAAGGGAGATACTTTGAGGAGCTTGCCCAACATGTAACAGCCTGTGCAATGCGCAGTTGTTCTCACGTGCACCCATATGTCCTTGGTGCTAACAGCAGACCATCAACCAACCAATCAATAATTTATTACAGTTAAGAAACAGCAGAATTAAACATACAGCCAGCAACCAGTGTTCCCTCTAAGCTGAGTTAGTGTGAGCTAGCTCACAATTTTTTAGCCTCCAGCTCACAGATTTTTGTCTTGGGTCAGGAAAGACGGCTCCAGAGCAAATTAATTTATGCAGTAGCCAAATCACTCGCTCACAACTTTAATGCCAGTAGCTCACAAAGTAGAATTTTTGCTCACAAGATTCCACAGCTTAGAGGGAGCATTGCCAGCAACAGACCATAAGAAAACTTCCTTCTTCACCAAGGGTTTCAACTGTTTCTGGCACACTGTGCTTAGAACATAAGAACATAAGAGATGCCAATGTTGGATCAGGCCAAAGGCCCATCCAGCCCAACACTCTGTATCACACAGTGGCCAGAAATACCAGGAGCCATCAGGAGGTCCACCAGTGGGGCCAGGACACCAGAAGCCATCCCACTGTTGACCCCCCCAAGCACCAAGATGAGAGAGCATCACTTGCCCCAGTATGCTTCATCTGAGTACGCGCATGACGCAGGCCCATATAAATGGGGAGGCGCGCAGCATGTGCTCATAGGAAACCATCCTAATTACAAAGCTGATCTTATCCATCTATATGTGGGTTAAGCCTTGGAGAGTTACAAAGCCCACTTATATTGGAAATATCCTGCTTTCATATGCTACAGCAATAGTCTGCAAGGAAGAACACAATCCCCCCCCCCCTTCCAGGGGTGACCAACTCATGGAATACATGCCAGAGATGGATCCTTGATCCAATTTTTAAGTCTTTCCACTGGACCACGCTGGCTCCTGAAAACAGGTGTTTGAAGCCAACGTGTGTAGGAGGTATCCAGAGTCAGCTTTTATAAATATGAAACCCTATTCCCTAATCAGGTTACTTCAAATAGAGGAAAAAATTTACTCCACAGAGAATTCTCATTTAATGTTACCAAATTGATGTTTATGGTAAGAGAGAATTACGTTACAGCTAAATCAGATTTCCACTCCCCTGTATAAACATAATATGCAGCATTACCATTTCCTTTCTTAAAACTACTCCCATAAAAGGCACATATATCTTAACTAGTGTACATTTCCCCATCTACATTTAAAAAAAATAAAAAAATCCACAAACCTTGCTTGGGGATGCCTGGAGTTACAGGAGAGTTAAGATCATAAAAAGAGCCCTGCTGGATCAGACGAGTGATCCATCTAGTCCAGCATCCTGTCTCGCACAGTTGCCAACCAGTTCCTTTACAGGGCCAGCAACAGGGCACAGAGGCTGAAACCTTCCCCTGATGTTACCTCCTGGTACTGGGATACAGAGGCTGATTGCCTTTGAACAGGGACCAGCCTACCTAAGGGACCCCCTGTACCCACCATGTCTTGTAGCCACTCATAGACCTATCCTCCATGAATCTATCTAATCCCCTTGTAAAGCTGTCTGTTCTGGTGGCCATCACTGCATCCCCTGACAGTAAATTCCACATTTTAATCACTCTCTGCGTGAAGAATTTCCTTTTGTTGATGCTATTCTGGTGCTTTTCTTTATACGTCAAGCGTGCTTTTGTGTACAAACTTCAATTCAGAACTGTGCTCTGGGAGAAGAAAATTAATAACCAAAAAGAGATTCTTAAAAAAAAAAAAAAAGTGTGAACGTTGACTGTATTTACGAAGCTGAAATATGGCTCAGTCTCAAAGGCGTGGCCTCAGCCTTTCACAACAAAGGTGGGAATTTTGGTCCTTTATAAATGGTTGGAGATGGCTGCAGTACATGATATAGTCGCTCAATTTTTGTTTAAACATATCCCAGAAATCAGTACAGTCCTTCCTCAGGGCCACATAGTCCTCTGAAGTGCCCAGACCCTGGGTCATACTACCAAAAAGAGAGAGAATTGGAATTTTAATTCCTGGTGGCAGCAGAAAACTACCGAGTTTATATACACAGAAAACTACCGAGTTTATATATATAAAGGAAAAACAGTCTCACCAAATAGCAAGGACGTCACAACATCTTTGGGATTCTAACACAAGGTGATGGGCGCAACTCACAATTTTTTAAGCATCTGGCTCACACATTTTTGTCTTAGATCAGGAAGGGTGGCTCCAGAGCAAACTAATTTAGGCAGCAGCCAAATCGCTCGCTCACAACTTTAAATGCCAGTGGCTCACAAAGTAGAATTTTTGCTCACAGGACTCCACAGCTTAGAGGGGCCACTGATCCTAAGTATTTTCCAGAACACAAACATTTCCAGTAATACTGTCAGCTGGATTTCTAAAACTCTGTAATAGCTCGCTGTCATCAGCATGTAAGCATTCCAAGCAACGGTGTACTTGGTAAGTTTTACAGAAAATAAAAGACAGTGTGTTCTCAACCTTTTGTACCAAGAACCTCTTGTTTTGACAAATCAGATTGACGGTCTTGTCAAATTTTAAAATGGCAAACACTGTCACTGTTCTATTTAATATGTACATATTGAATGTGTCATTTTCATTTTATTACCCAAAACAGCCAAGCCCTTGACACAACATGAAAAAAATACTTTCTGAAAGGTTTAAGAGTTTAGAAAGGTGCTAAATCTAATTTTCTAAGACATTTGGGGGGGGGTGAGTTGCAAAAGGCTACAGATACATGCAGAGGAGATGGCTCATGTAATTTTTTGTGCTTACAAGTGATGGTTTATTGAAATCCTAGAATGTAGAAAACTTTCTGCACTGATGTGGCTTTTCTTTGCGTTCCGCTCATGGAGAGCCAACAGAGCTGGACCAATAAACCAGAAGCATTTTCTGAGAATTTTCATTACTTGCTACCCGTACCAAGTTCAATTTAACTACAAGAACCAGAGGCTTACTATGCCACCAAAAGGCCCACATCTAATGATTCACATGGGAGTATGTTTATTCCTCTTTCAATGTGGAAATATTTTGATTCTGATTATTCAGAGGTCTTTTGCATCACCTACTACCTGATCCTTTGAATTGGGGATGGCAGGGATTGAACCTGGGACCTTCTGCATGCCAAGAAGATGCTCTACCATTGAACTACAGTATGTGCAGAATGTTTATTAGTAATTTTCAACCACACTATTTTATCCTCCCATGACATACACCTTAGATTACTCCACTGCTCTACAAGCTCTTCAGCCTCTGTTTGGAACTATCTGCTGGAGCAAAAATGGTACTCTATGGTGTTCCATTAGCCAAGAGGAATGGATGTTGTTTTGAACATGACAAAAATTGGGAAGGTGTTGCCACATACTAGCCCGTTACCTGTATAAAGTGTTCAGTGGCCCGGTATTAAGAAATGGGAGGGAATTCTAGAAATAAACCCAAATGAATGGGGTGGGGTGAGAGAACTTACCAATACCAAACTGAGGCCTAGGCCTCTGTTGCCAGTGACGTCACTTCCAGCGTGCACCAGAACTGATGTCATCACGTTGCTGGTGATGTGGGAATGCTCTGGGATTTGGGCAAAAACTCTGCAGTAAAAGCTGTTTTTACCATACAGTTTTCCCCAAACACCAGAGCATCCCCATGTCTCTTACATGATGATGTCATTTCTGGTGTGTGTCAGAAGTGACAGCACCGGCAACAGAGACCTAGGCCTCAGTTTGCTGCCAGTAAGTCCCCCCGCTGGCCAGCTGATCGACACCAGGGGGAATGGCCCCAGAGTGGGGGATCCCCTGCCCCCAAGTGGGGGTCTGTGAACCTTACCAATGAGGAATCCAAAATCCTAGGGGAAGTTGGAAGCACCACAGCACAGAACCACTCACTTTAAGCAACAGATGAATCCTAAAATTTCGTTTTGCATTTATCATCTTTTCAGTCCCTACCCCCAAAGCAAAAGACTCCAAACCAGCTAAAAAGGAGGCACAGTTCTACTCCATTTCTACTCCATTTACAACAAGCTATATCCCTGTTACAAGTACATGTGTCACTTTCTTTAAACTCTAGGTAATTAAGCAAACAAATAGAATAAGTAACTAAGAAATGTTTGCTTACCTGAGTTTCAATACACAATTTGTAGCATTAAAAGCAACACATGAACCCTTAAAGAAAACACAGAACTTATTTTTCGTGGAGATTTTGGCAGGATGAAAGAAATGCATTTCAGAAAGGAAAATATAAAAATTCTGTTAAAAAATAAGTTGTATGTTTAACTCCTGGTCAAACACTGTTGCCGAAGGGCTATTCTGAGAACGGGATGTAGGATGGTGGGCCCAGGAAGCTCCCAATTATCCAGAATGAGCCACCATCAAATACAATATATAATTCCAGCAAATTACAATACTCCTGACTCTGCCATCCTAAGTGAATGGATATTTAGGACCAATGCTCCCTATAAGCTGTGGAGTTTTGTGAACCAAAATTCTATTTTGTAAGCTACTGTCATTAAAGTTGTGAGCGAGCAATTTGGCCACTGCATAAATTAGTTTGCTCTGGAGCCATCCTTCCTGAGCGAAGACAAAAATCTGTGAGCTGGAGGCTAAAAAACTGTGAGCTAGCTCACACTAACTCAGCTTAGAGGGAACACTGTTTAGGACACAATCTAGCTAAAATTAAGCAACTAACAGTGTGTTCCTAAACAGAGTTGATCCCTTCTAAATCCACAGAAGTCCTTAGACTTTGAAAGGTCTAACTCTGCTTAGGGTGCTGGTACAAATTGTACTGATCTTCAAATGGAGAACAGGCTAAATTCTCCAACCTAGAAGTTTCTGTGGGACTTAAACATGTTCATCTTTGGCTTTATTATGTTAGGCAAACATTGTCCTGTACAGAAAAACCAGCCCTTGTTTCTAGAGAGTTCTAGGTGTTCAGTCTTCTAGCAAATTATCTTTGTGTGTCCTTGGACATGCAGGAAGAACCCCAAACAAGAATGCATGAGTTTCAAAATTGCTCCCTTTGTTTCCAAGTAAGTGTGTCTGTTGCAAACACGGAGTTTGATCTGGTATATAAAATTTCCACCCATGCAACGCACAGACGATCTTTGTGGTTCTGCCCTTTGCTGTAAACCTCTGATTTCCCCTCCAAACTATTCCCAGGCGTCCCCCAGAAGCAGCATTCTGTGGGGCATTTTGTGCAGCAGCAGGTTGTGGGGAAGGTGAGGAGGTCCTGCTTCTGTGGATGGAAATTCTTCTGTCCACTATGTAGTCCAAAGACTACAATATACGTCTCCTTCTAATATTCTAGTGAACCGGAACCAAGAGTTTCTGTACCACAACATTTTATGT
Source organism: Gekko japonicus (assembly GCF_001447785.1). Taxonomy (NCBI): domain Eukaryota; kingdom Metazoa; phylum Chordata; class Lepidosauria; order Squamata; family Gekkonidae; genus Gekko; species Gekko japonicus. The sequence continues at coordinate 195,588 of NW_015167607.1, forward strand.
ACATCTAGAAGAGCTGAACAAAAATATTCAAGCTTCATACCTGTAATGAAACTCAAGATACTGAATCTCAAGAATCCAATGAATGGCATCCAACTATAAAGCTGTGCTCCACAGAGTCTGACCATGGGTCCACCTCACCCAGTATTGCTTCCTTTTGACAGGCACTGGCCTGGCATAAGCTACCCAGGATTTATTAAATGGAGACGGAAATGACTGTGACAGTATGCATGTGTTCCACAACACATATATGGATACGTGCACTCATAGATATGAATACTTGCTCTCACATTTCAATCAGTGTCATCAATGTAACTAGTGAACTTTTTCTTTGGCCACAGGAAGCTCCAGAAAATAAGTGAAAGAGAACAGGGGAAATGGTATTTGAAGGAAGGGGCCACTGGTAGAATTGAAGGGTCCCACAATGACTAAATGGAAAACAAATGGACAGCGAATAAAAAAGTATGTCTTCACCAACGTATGGTTCTGCTAGTTTTATTAGCTCCCTAACAAGTCCATATATAAACACAAATCTACTTTGCTTCTGATATTTTCCAAACTCTAGTAATGGGTGCTTCTGAAATAATGTGATTTGCATCATTTCCTGTTTTTAATGAGATTTTAGGAGCCCACCAAGTGAATTAGTGATTTAATTCTGACCAACAAGCTTCTCCATTACATTAATACACCCCTGAGAGCATCTTCTGCTTAGATTTGCCACCATACCTGTTGAAGTTAATATCTGGATAGCTTGAATATTCTGATTTCATCTTGGCATTACGTCGTGGAAAAGTGCAGAAGAAGGCATTTGCAAGCAAACTAGCTGTCTGCTCTTGTGACATCGTGATGGAGTGGTTCATTTTTTGTTTCAGCAGAGGTATTGGCTAGCAAAAGGGCAGAAAGATGTAATTAGTTTAGCGATTCCATAAAAAAAAACCCCAACCAAACAAGGAGCACAAAATTACATTTACTAATTTAGAGAAGAAGTAATTTAGCGCCACTGGGAGGGGTTGTTAAATCAGCTGCACCATTAAAGTCAAGAGCTGTTTATCCAAGATGATTGGGAAGAGTCTTGTTTGATAAACTGCAGATTTCTAATCAATAACAAAAAAGAATGGCGAACAAAGCATCACTACCTCGAACAAAATAGAAGTGTCTATAGGAGGAACAGATGGAATACAAGCAACAGTGGAGTAAAAATGAAACATCAAGAGATTGCCAACAGCTGTATTTTGCAGTCTCGCTGTCATACAGATTAGAGAAAATGGGCAATTATTGCAATCACATCTTAACAGCTGCAAAACAAGAACGCATGGCAACACACCAAGCAATACCACTGTAAAAGAATAACTGAACAATTCCTGACTTTAATGCTTTCAAATATATAAGGGCACAGACAATTTAAAAAAACCCAAACTTCAACAAAATCCATAGGAAGTTTCACTGAAAAGAACACTATCGGTAATTTTATGAAGAGCTTCCAATACCTGGTGTTAACTTACTATCTTTATTTGTAAAAAGCATGCACTGAACATGAAATAACACAGGACTCCATCCAAGATTAAGCCTCTTTGTGCAGTTGCTTGAAAACGATTAAGGATCTATAAGCAAATCAGCATCGGACACGTTCACAGTTGCTGAAAAATCCTTGAGGTTTGTCTATACATTTGCCAATCTTTCTTATTTCATTCAGTGCTAAAGGATAGATTTCTGAATTCCTGAGTATTCAAGAAGTTTCCCTGGCTTCCATTAACGTTTAAACAGAGAAAATTTTTATCTGTGCATCTTATCCCACTCTTCCTCCAAGGGGTTATGTATCAATCGCTCTGCTTCCCCATTTTATCCTCACAACAATTCTGTGCGGGGCGTTTAAACAGAGAAAAATTTTATCTGTGCATTTTATCCCACTTTTCCTCCAAGGAGCTTGGGGTTATGTATCAATCGCTCTGCTTCCTCATTTTATCCTCACAACAATTCTGTGCGGGTTGGGAGTGTGTGGCTGGACAAGACCGCCTAGTGAGCTGAGTGGCAATGTGAACCCAGGTCCAGGTCCTATCTAACACTTCTAATTACTACACCCCAGTGTTTCCCCTTCCAACACAAGTCTTTATAGCCAAAGGGCAGTTTTGGGGATGCAGATTACCCTGGGTCAAAGGGCATCATCTACTCAAACGGCTTACATCAAACTGATCCAGAAATCTAGGATCTGGCTTGCAGAGTCATCTCTGCTGTGTGGACCATACATTCCGGGCATCATCTACTCAAACGGCTTGCATTAAACTGATCCAGAAATCTAGGGTCATCTCTGCTGTGTGGACCATACATTCCAACCAAAGACAAGCATTAAACACATGTCTAAGAGAAATGTAGGAGCTGCGGTGGCTCAAGTGGTTAAGACGCTGAACTGCAGGCTGTGGAAGGTCAGTAGTTCAGCAGTTCGAGACCCGGGTGCCACATGATGGAGTGAGCTCCCATCTCTAGTTCTAGCTCCTGCCAACCTAGCAGTTCAAAAGCAAGAAATTGCAAGTAGATAAATAGGTACCACTTCGGTGGGAAGGTAACAGCATTCCGTGCGCCTTGGCGTCTAGTCATGCCGGCCACATGACCACGGAAACATCTTCGGACAGTGCTGGCTCTTCGGCTTTGAAATGGAGATGAGCACCACAACCCTAGAGTCGGATTCGACTGGCTTTCGAGCAAGGGAAACCTTTTAACTTTACCTTTTAAGAGAAATGTAAAGATTTCAATCCTGCCAGTGAAAAGGATGCACAAGAACTTGCCCTAAGATTATACAGCACCCGAGTAAGCCTTTAGCACAATGCTGTGATGTGGTTTCCTCTACATGGCATCTGAAGACGTGAGCTCTGACTCATGAAAGCTCATGCTGGAATAAATGTTGATAGACTTTAAAGGTGCCCCTGGGCTTCAGTTTTATATATCTAAGGACCCATTCAGTTGCTCTAGAATTCTATCTGCAGAGTAGACGAGGCTGTGGCTCAATGCTTGAGCATCTGCTTGGCATGCAGAAGGTCCCAAGTTCAATTCCCAGCATCTCCACTTAAAGGATCTGGCAGTAGGTGGTTTGAAAGACCTCAGTCTGAGACCCTGGAATGGCGCTGCCCATCTGGATAGACAATATTAACTTTAATGGACCAAGGCTTGGACTCGGTAGTGACCTTTGGATGCAGGAGCAATTAGCGCAGGTCACCACCAGTCAGTGCAGTAGCACTGCTTCTGAAGGTCAGACCATGCATTCCAAAATCCTCCATAAAACCTGTTAACAGGTAACACATCTCTTGTGATGTACGTGCATTCACTGGCACAGGCCCCCCCCTACTTTCACAAATCAACGACCACTGAGAAAGGCCTTCCCATTTCTAGGGTGTACACAATGACGGCCTGGAAGATTTTTTAAAAATAGCTATTCTGTTTCACAAATCTGATTACTAATTTGATTGTTATACATGCTCCTGAAATGGCCTGCCCCTCCCTTAGTTGCAAGCAGCCCTGTATTAATCTTCACAGGACCATTTATTTATGATTTTATCATGTACGTTTTAAATCGTTAGCCACCTTTGGTGGCCCTTGCAAAGGCAGAAGGGTGGGATACAAATTCTGCAAATAAATAGCTCATAATGCTCAACAGGGTTGCCATCCTCCAGGTTGGGCCTGGGGATCTCCCAGAATTACAACTGATCTCCAGACTTCAGAGATCAGTTCCCTTAAAGAATATGGCTGCTTTGGAGGGTGCACTCCACGGTATTACACCCTGCTGAGGTGCCGCCCCTCCCCAAATCCTGCCCTCCCCAGACTCTACCTCCAAAACTCTAGGAATTTTTCAACTCAGAGTTGGCAACCCAAGCCCTTTACTTTTTAAAAATCTGCTCTAGCCAATCATCCATCCACCGATGTTCCCTCTAATTCCCCCCCCCTGTACTGAGCGGAGTGGTTCACACCCTGAGCAGAATATAACTGCTGTAATCTTAAAATGGGCCACGGACAGGGCGAGACCCCGTGTGGCTCCAGAGTGCTGCTGAGCGGGGGCTTCCTGTGTCAATGAGCGGCTGCTCACACGCACAGCTTAGAGGGAACACTGCTATCAACTCATGCTTTTGTTTTGCAAGGATAAATTGTTTCTATACTAATTAGATGAAAAGAACTTAAAAGAAGCCCTGTATTAAATTTTCCTAAGCTGCATTTTAGATAGAACATGCAAACTACCATAGTACATTTTAAAGGGCAGCTGCTACAAGTCCAAATAATGGTCTACAGGAATGTGTTCATTTATTTTTTATTCCCCTGAAAGCAGAAGACAGCATGGCAACAAAACTGCCTAAAATACACACTGCTTTTGCTACTATTATATTTAAAAATTTACTGCTGCCAGGAAAGTTTAAAAAACCCTAACATATTCTATTTAAGTCCATTTTCCTACTAATGTCTGCCAGCACAGAACTATGCATAATTTTATCACACGCCATTCTATTTTTTATTTTTGAGGGGGGGGGGGGGCTATGCCAAAAGGAAGGG
>NW_015167607.1:201500-210416 GCF_001447785.1 Gekko japonicus
AGAAATCAGGTTGCAACAGAGGAAACAAGTCCAGATAATATTGATTATATATTATCTTTATTCAGTGCAAAAGCATACATATAACATGAGACTAGCAAAAGGTAAGAAAACAAATGATATCTATAGCTTGTTCAGCTCCAACTACACAATAGAAGTATTCCATAGTTACCAGGCTTTTAGAGGTATCAGATGATTCAGTGTGCAAATAGTCCAAGGTCTCACCAGGGAATCTTGAAACGGAACCCCATGGTGCTGTGGGCAGCTAAGTCCAGCTTGGCTGCCTAGTAGCAAAACTCCATGTTACAAGCAAACAGCCAGTCCAAAAGAACTCTTTGTTTCCAGAGAGGAACTCCTATTTTCCCATATGGATTATTGCAATTATACCCCTTCCGTCACCACCAGGTATGGCCATTACCCTATAGTGAGAGTGTCCAATCTCTGGTTACCATGCGTTGCCAGACAAGGTATATTTTGATTGGCTAGGAGTTGGGCATCCTGTCTGCAGTTCAGTTACTCCAACTCCAGCCTCTTCAAGTGTCTATGTGTCATGTCAGGGAATGCTTTTGATGTGCTAATGTACTGGCCATAGCTCTTTCCCATACTTGGGAAGGCGCCTGCATGTCTCTCTGCCCCGGCAAAGGTGTCAAAGTGTCTTGTATATGGATATGAGGCCTGGCCATCTGGCAGGCCATCGGCACAGGTGACAAAAATCACACGGCAGTGTCACCAGCTAAGGCCATCTGACCCAGGCAGGAAGAATTCAGAAAATACTTTTTCTGTACAGACACAATTCTAATATATAATACATAGATCAAGAGTAGGATATCTTCTCAGCTCGAACTACATAAATTTCTCAAAATATCAGTATTAGCAATTTGATATAATAATTTTAGAACAACACTTATAACTCCCCCCCCAAATTCTACATATTACTTACTTAATATTATTTTAAACCTTTTGATAAGAGATATATTACATTAATGATTGACAAGAATATATATTTACATTAATAATTACTATAATTTCTTCTATAATTATTTCCAGAAGACCAGTATATCCCTTTAAGTGATACAGACTTATTATCAGTTGTTTTTACCCATACTATGAATAGTATGTTTTCCATTTCTGCTGAAATTCTTTTATTAGTCTTTTACTTACTTGATTCTTAACTTTGCCATTACTGCATATTCAGCTATGTTTTCACACCAGACTACTTTCATTGGGCAATCTTCTGTTTTCCAAATAGATGAAAACTGTGTTCTTGCCACAGTTAACATGTATCTGAATAAGTCTTGTGGTATTTTTTCAACATTATCTGGAATCATTCCCAATACCATTCTCTGGATTCAGTGGAAATTTGATTTTGAGAATTTTCTGGATCTCTGCATGTATTTCAATCCAGTATTTCCTTGGGTTTTTTGCAAGTCCACCACATATGATAAAACATGCCTTCTACTTCCTTACATTTCCAGCGAGTTCATTTGTACTGCAATGGCTAGTCTACTTTCAACTAACTTACAGATTTAAGAAAGATCTTCTCAAAGAAAGAGATGGAGTAAGAGAATTGACTGAGTTTGAAAAGATTATCACGCGACACAAAGATCATTTGCCAGAATGACCTTATAAATTATTACTCCAATATGATACAGAACAAGTTAAAACGTGCATGATAAAATGGTTGCAGAACGTTGACAAAGAGATGCAACACAAAGATCATTTGCCAGGATGACCTTATAAATTATTACTCCAATACAATACGGAACAAGTTAAAACGTGCACGATAAAACGGTTGCAGAATGTTGACAAAGAGATATCCTTTCTACATTGGGAAAATTTATGGATGAAAGCATAAAATTTACAGCCTGTCAGGCCTTAAGAGAAAATTGGTATCAATTCCAATGGTATCTTACCCCAATGGATATCTTTCCTCACACAGTTTTATGGGATTTTTGCTACCATAAAAAGCCACTATCTTAGATGTGTTCAAAAGGGGATTAGACAAATTCGTGGAAGGAAGAGGTTATTAGAAACAGTGGCAAAGGAAACTCCATGTCTAAAAACAATGTATTTCTGAATGCCAGTTGCTAGGAGGAAACAGTGGAGAAAGATGGTTGGTTTTATGTCTTCCTTGGGTATTTTCTAGGAGCACCTCATAGGTCCCTATGGAAAACAGGATGACAGGTTAGATGGACCTTTGCTCTGATCCAGCAGGACTCCTCTTATGTTCTTAGGAGTTAGATATGGAAGAAGGGTGCACCTATTAGTCAGGGAGGAAATGGGAAAAGTTCCCTAATTTCATACCGCTCCTTAACTAAATATTGCCTATGTGTTAATTGATGAGTAAGATGTTATGTTGATGTTTTAAAATCTACCTTTTTATCTCCTCTTGTAACCTACTGGAATCATATTCTTTGGCTTACTTCTTTCTTAAATACAATAAAAAAAAAAATAATTAAAAAACAACAACTAAATATTGCCTCAAAGCACTGAGAAGAAGTGGGAATGGTCATATTCTTAGAAGCAACCTGCCTGCATATTTTGATTTTCTCATTATAATTTCTCTTCCATTCCTCGTCTAAACAGGGCCTAAGTATGAGAGGATCCCCCTCATGGATCACTGCCTTGTCGTGGCGAGGGGGCTTGAGCAGTTCAATGAAGCTGTGGGCTATGCCGTGAAGGGCCACCCAAGACGGACAGGCCACAGCAGAGAACTCAGACCAAGAGTGATCCCCCTGGAGAAGGAAATGGCAACCCACTCCAGTACTTTTGCCAAGAAAACCCCATGGAAAGTACCAAAAGGCTAAAAGATATGACGCCGGAAGATGAGCCCCTCAGGTCGGAAGGTGTCCAATATGCTACTGAGGAAGAGCAGAGGGCAAGTACAAGTAACCCCAGAAAGAGTGAAGCGGCTGGGCCAAAGCCGAAAGGACCCTCAGTTGTGGATGTGTCTGATGGTGAAAGGAAAGTCCAATGCTGCAAAGAACAATACTACATAGGAACCTGGAATGTAAGATCTATGAATCAAGGTAAGCCTGACGTGGTCAAAAATGAGATGGCAAGACTTAACATCGATATCTTAGGAATCAGTGAACTAAAGTGGAAAGGAATGGGCGAATTTAACTCAGAAGACCATTATATCTACTACTGTGGCCAGGAATCTCGTAGAAAAAATGGTGTGGCCTTTATAGTCAACAAGAGAGTGCAAAAGGCAGTACTGGGATACAATCTCAAAAATGACAGAATGATTTCTGTCCGATTCCAAGGCAAACCATTCAACATCACAGTAATCCAAGTCTATGCCCCAACCACTGATGCAGAAGAGGCTGAAGTGGACCGGTTCTATGAAGACCTACAACACCTCCTAGAACTAACACCAAAAAATGATGTCCTCATCATCATAGGGGACTGGAATGCTAAAGTAGGAAGTGAAAAGGTAACTGGAATAACAGACAAGTTTGGCCTTGGAAAGCAAAATGAAGCAGGGCAAAGGTTAACAGAGTTTTGTCAAGAGAACACACTGGTCATAGCGAACACCCTTTTCCAACAACCTAAGAGGCGACTCTACACATGGACATCACCAGATGGGCAACACCGAAATCAGATTGACTATATAATTTGCAGTCAAAGATGGAGAAGCTCTATCCAGTCAGTAAAAACAAGACCTGGAGCTGACTGTGGTTCAGATCATGAGCTACTCATTGCAAAATTCAGACTTAAACTGAAGAAAATCGGGAAAACCACGAGGCCATTCAGGTTTGACCTAGATCACATCCCTGATGAATATACAGTAGAGGTGAAGAGGACTGCAAAAAGATCAAATCAGTCAATCCTAAAAGAAATCAACCCTGACTGTTCCCTGGAAGGCCAGATAATGAAACTGAAGCTCAAATACTTTGGCCACCAAATGAGAAGGGAGCACTCCCTGGAGAAGACCCTGATGCTGGGAAAGATTGAAGGTCAAAGAAGACGGGGACGGCAAAGGATGAGATGGTTAGACAGTGTCATCGATGCAACGAACATGAAATTGAGCCAGCTTCAGAGGACGGCGGAAGACAGGAGGGCCTGGCGGGAGATGATCCATGGGGTCGCGAAGAGTCGGACTCGACTGTGCGACTGAACAACAACAACATGAGAGGATGGGGAAAGAGGACCCTTCATCTAGGCTCAGAGGGAGATACAGGCTGCACCACCATCTCAAAAAAAACCCAGAATTTGTTATTTCAGGACTCATGAGATTGTACCATGGAATACGACAGACTGTGCATGCACGTGCGAGTACATACACATAGCATTATTGAATATTTGTGCTAGACCATAAGAAATCCACCTCGGACTATGAATTCAACCCCTCACCTGCACACCCCAATCAAACTTGACAGTAGGGATGGGCACGAACTGATATATGAATGCTGGTTCAGTATGAACCAGGCCAAACCCCTGGTTCAGGCTTTGGGAGACCAGTTCACCCCATGAACCCACCCATGAATCTCCATATTGTCATGGAGGTTCATGGGTGAGTTAAGAAGTGAGCTCCAAAGGCATTTAAATGCCATCAGAGACACCTCCGAGTTGGACTGCCTGACTGGAAGTGAGCCCCTGAAGGCATTAAAATTCCTTTGGAGCCCACCTCTGGGTCGGGCCAGGCCAACTGAGCTCCCAGAGTGAGTTCCAAAGACCTTACATGCCCTTATATGGGCAGGCAGCACCCAGAAGTGGGTTCCGAAGACCTATAAAAGTCTTCAGAGCTCACTTGGAGAGCTCAGTCGAGTTGGGCTGGCCTGACCCAGAGGTGAGCTCCGAAGGCATTTAAATGCCTTCAAGGCTCACTTCTGGTCAGGCAAACCGACCTGGACATGGGTTCTAACGGCATTTAAATGCCTTTGGAGCTCACTTGGGACAGGGTGGTGGGCTCAGACAGCATCTAAATGCCTTCGGAGCTCACTTGTGAGGGGGCCCCCACAAACTTCCAAAGCATGAACCAGTTCATGCAATGGAGAACTTCATGGAAACTCCCGAAGCACAAGTCTCTATTTTTCCAGTTCGTGCCCATTCCTACTTGACAGGCAATGGGAAATATTTGTCAAGCATTTGAAATAAATAGGCACGATACAAACATTAAAAAGAACACGACTCTGATTGCAGCGTACAATCTAATCAGACAACAATGAAAATGAAGAATTGAAAGGAAAAACTAAAAGACTAGACAACAAAACTAATTTGGGAAGGTAAATTGTGTAGCTATTAGATTTCACAGTTTTATTACCGTTTTGTGCACATTTGTGTTTAGGCTGTCTTTAAAAGAAATGCAGCAGTAACAGCTGGCAACCATGTAAAACTGAGAAGCGATAGCAGGAAAAGATTTTAGTTTTACAGAGAAGCAAGATGGGGGACGGGGGTTATTTTGTTCTAGCGGAATTGCATCTAGACCAGGTTGCACTAAACAAACTGTGGAGGAAGTATATTAAAAATATTCCATGCCATTGTTAAAACCAAGGGGGAGCAGCCAAAACAATTAAGAGAAATCAAAATGATTATGACAAGGAACACATGCAAACCAAGCTCATAACGGTCAAATCATTCCAAAGAACTTGTGTAAGCTGGAGAGTGTGCCAAAAGTCTACCACCATCATCACTACAGGGATAGGAACAAATAGTAACTTTCAGTGGCACTTGAAATGTCAGAGGATTTCAGACACAAGAGGGCTAGCGAAGAAGGCAATAGGTGCAACGAGATCAACTAATGTGGGCAAACACTGACCTCAAGTAATACTGAAAGAATACAGGCATTCCCACACACACAGGGACCAGAGCTGGAAATTTTATGGGACTTTTTTTCAATAAAGCCACATCTTCTGTTTTACCCTTAAGGATGCCATCTCTGGGCTGGGAAATTACTGGAGATTTTGGGGATGAAGCCCATGGAGGACAGGATTTGGGGAAAGCAGGGACCTCTGCAGGATATGATGCCGTACAGTCCACCCAAAGCAGTCCAGTCCAAAGCAGCCATTTTCTCCAGGGGAACTGATCTCTGTTGTCTGGAAATACCTTGCAATTCTGGGAGCTTTCCAGACACCACTTGGAAGCTGGCAATCCTGTTTACTGTAGATAACCTACATATTTCTACTATGATCCCAGAAGATTCAGTTGGAAAGAAAATTTCCTTTGTTCTGTGAACTGTTTCAGAGAGTACATGGGCAGCAAAATACTCCAAACCCCCCGGTGTTCTTCAAATGTTGCACAAAACCTGCCCTTCCACACAACACACCCCCTGAAGTGGCAACGCAGAAGGTTGTTTTTAAAAGGCTGAATCTGGATTTCAAGATGCAACCTAAAGCAAATACATCTCAATTTAATTCAAGAGAAGACATTTAACCTTAAGCCTCTAGCAGACTGGCAGCTTCTGATAGTTCTGCTCCTTTGGGTAGCACCTCCTGTCTTTTAAAACTGACACGTGAATAGAGGCTGCCATGCTTTGTTGACGGCCACAAGCCCTATAGTCTCACTTATCTGGTGACAGATTATGGCACTGGACTTTGTCACAGCTGTCAACATTTCGACCTTTCCCTTCCGCAGCACTGGAGGTAAAAGCACAGGAGGCTTCCTTCTTAAAACCGAACTGCGACCCGCAACTTTGGAGTTTCAGCTTTATAGAAAAACGAGCAAGGTGCACACCTGCTCTCATTTATGTAATACACTTCTCTTAAAAACCGGTCATTCCCACTACATCCCGTCTTTGCCAGCCCAGCATTAAAACATTCCTCCATTTTCTAAACTCTTGGGCAAGGGAACAGAAAGCATTTTGCGAGTTAAGTCCAAAAGCCGGGAGTGCGGTCGGCAGCAGCGGCGAGAGACGAGAGAGGTGGCGGCGGCGGCGGCGAGAGACGAGAGAAATGGCGGCGGAAAGAGTCGAGCGATCCAGGGAGGCGGCGGTCGAATTGAGTGGAGGCGGAGCCAGAGCTGGAGCGACGTGGTGACGTGGGACGCAGCACGGAAGGAGCCGACGGGACGTTTGCCGGAAGCTGCGCCCAAAAGCAGCGGCGCTCCAAAGGAGAAAAAATCGTCAAGAGCCTGCTCGGACTTGGTCGCCAGCCATCCGGATCGCCAAAAGGAACAACGAGGCCGTCAGAAAGGAAGAAGGACTATGCCGCATGGGTGCTGGTAGGATATCCCCTCCCCAAGAGAATTGTGGCCCTAGCTAGGTATTAACTACGCAGTAGTTCATTGTAAACCGCTCTGAGACCCATTAGGGGTCATGGGGGTATATAAATCCCATGTAAATAAATAAATAAATAAATAAATAAATAAAAGGCAACTAGCCATGTACATCTCTCAGTGATCATGATCCAGAGGCCTCTCTTGCAGAGTTCTGGCAAAACGATACATGACCCAACAAGGAAATGATGTCTCTCTGTGGATGTTGCAGAGAAACACATGATGGCAGTGGTGGTGGAAGGTGTTACCGTCACATCCGATTTATGGCGACCACCTATGTTTTTCAAATCAAGAGGGAACAGAGGTAGTTTGCCATTGCCTGCCTCTCCATAGCAACCAGTGTTCCCTCTAAGCTGAGTGAGTGTGAGCCTAGCTCACAGTTTTTTAGCCACCGGCTCACACATTTTTGTCTTAGCTCAGGAAGGATGGGGCTCCAGAGCAAACTAACTTATGCAGTGGCCAAATCGCTCGCTCACAACTTTAATGCCGGTAGCTCACAAAGTAGAATTTTTGCTCACCAAGACTCCACAGCTTAGCGGGAGCGTTGATAGCAACCCTCGGTGATCTCCATCCAAGTACTAACCAGGGCCATCCCTGCTTAGCTTTTCAGATGTGACGAGACTGGACTAGCCTGCGCCATCCAGGTCAGGGCCCAGAGAGATACGTCTCTTAACACTCCCATCCGCTGCCACCCTGGAACGTCCCTCCATCACTGCAATCCTGTCACCAGGGACCCCCTAGGAAACACATTTCACATAGCAAAATATCCCTGAAAGCAGCATTGCTACGGAAGAAGAATCTGAATCAGGAGATCTTATCAATAATCCCTTGCCATGATTACACCAGCGGTACAATCAAGTCCAAAACAGAAGGCTGATTGTATTACATCTCTGAAAACAAGGGACCACAAAACAGGGGTTGCCTAACAAGAAAAACAACTACCAGCACACTTGAATCAAAAGTTCTTCTGCAAGTACAAGACACGCCTTGCAGAAAGGGGCGTCGTCAGTTCCTGAGATTCCTTGGTCAGCTGCAGCTCTCTTAAATCACATACTATGTAATTCTCGAGAGGTCCCTGCTATTTCAAAGGCTGTGGAGGAAATTTAGCAAGAAAGGGGAGGCAGGAAAGCCATGTTACATGATCAGAGTTCTCTCAGTGCTGCTTTGACATCCAGTGGGAATGAGCAAGGGCACAGTGGCCTAGTTGTGGATAACTAAAACCATAGGGCACTTCATATATCACTTCATGTATTATTTAAGAAAAATCTTAAACATAATCTGAATATGTAAAGTATTTTTAAAAAAGGTATTAAAACTACATTCACTGGAAAACCAAGATTGGCTGTTGCTTTCTGCTGAGTGTATACCAACATGTTTGCTTTGTAATGTATGTAAATTTATACCCTGCCTTTCTGCCCACATAAAGGCCACCAATGTAGCTAACAAATTAAAAATTTGCATAATAAAACCACACCCTAAAACTCATTTAAAAAATCATGAAAACAATTAAAACATTCAAAAACACAAAAACAAGTACAACATGGGGGAGGAAGGAGAGATACAGTAAAAATTCATCATTTCTTTACATTACCACCAATAAATACCAAAGTCCCAGTCTCAGAATTCAACCTCTGAAAATAAGAATTTATATTCATTCATTTTTATGACTTTATTTTATTTATTTATTACTTTGATTTTTACCCC
>NW_015167607.1:210825-276940 GCF_001447785.1 Gekko japonicus
GCTGAGGCAGGCTCAGGGTAGCAGAGGAAAGAAGGACTCTTCCCGATTACTTTTTCTTGCTTCATATAAAAAATACTTTTAAAAACTTTACTTGGACTATGTTTTCTCCATCTCCTACTAACACTGCATTGGTTGGCAACGACGCTTGAAACGAAGTGGTACAATGGCATAAAACCTAGACTCTATCTATCTTGCCACCTAAAAGGTGACAGAATACTGACAGATCCCATTTTTTAAAACTCTCGTTTTGAAAACAAATTTTATTTCTCAGGAAGGAAACCTCATTTACACAACACTGTTTGCCACTTGCCAGAGAAATTACTCGGGAGAGTTTTGTCAAGGTTAGCCCATGAGTGATTGCTTACATGAAACAAGAGTTTGAGTTCTGGTCCCTAAAGACCTACATCCGCAATATGCTCACCGTAATGGGCATTTTGCCCAAGCATCCAGTTGGAGAACTGGGAAGTCCAGGAGATACAAAGAGCTCAACATATAATATAGCTGAGATCTCTCAGCCAAAGATTTGCAGATACACAAAACAAAACACCCAGGCAGGAAGAAGTCTGCTCAACGCTCCTGTAAGTAATGACCTCTTGATACAATAAATTGATCTTCCCCAAAATGCAGACACTGGGAATGCCTGACAGCACAGGGAGCAGCATGCAAAAGAAGCAGGGGGCGAAATGATGCTGGGAGAGTTTCTAAATCTAATCCTGACAGACCATCAGACCAAACAAACAAAGCAGGGGGACACAAAAACACCAGATCACTCTATCTATCAGAGAAAGGTGACAGGACAATCAAGTTTCCAGAAGGAGCAACAGCGTGTAAAAACGGCTTCACCGTTCTCTTCCTTGTTTTCCCTTCCCCACTTTAGACCAGGGGATGCTGACTGACTGAACCACAGCCCCCTCCCCTGGGAGCAAAATCAATGTCTGTCATACACCAGATGAAAATCCCCCCCCCATCATACACTTCCTGTTTTTTAGGATACAATGCGACTTTCTTTACAAGACAGCATTTATTAGGGGGGATTTAAGTCAGTAGAACAGTGGATTGGAATTGTTCTGATGTGCCACTGTTTAATCATGACTTCCTTCTGTTATTTGAAATAGAAATTTGGCTTTAAAAAAGACTACTCACTGGAACCAGCTCCCTGACATGCCCCTAGGTCAGTGATGGCAAACCTTTTAGAGACTGAGTGCCCAAACTGCGACCCAAAACCCACTTATTTATCGCAAAGTGCCAACACGGTAATTTAACCTGAATATTGAGGTTCTTACTTTAGAAAAAACAATCCATACATTAACTTAAGATGATCCAAACAAAGTAAGGAAAGCAATCCCAAATGCTTTCATTTACTTAAAATTATTTGGCAGAGAATTCAACACTTTAATGATGGTCTGGGCCTGGCTGGGGTGATGGCGTGCATGCCCACAGAGAGGGCTCTGAGTGCCACTTTAAAGAAAGACTACTCACTGGAACCAGCTCCCTGATGGAGGTTCGTGCCCCTAGGTCCTATTAAAAATGGCTATCTAGACAGAATGCCCTATGCAACCTTCTGCCTATATTGCTTGCAGATGTAGCCTTGTTTTTTACCTGCACTCTTTCAGCTTATAACTGCCTGGACTACAAGGCAGGCCATAACAATGATGCTTACACTAACTATAAAAGCAAGAGAGAATCTCTTTTCCAGTTGATTTCAAAATGAATACTCTACACAGAACACACTGCAGTAATACAAGAGTTCTAAGTAAACAGATAAAAGGAAGTCCTTCTTCACCCAAAGAGTGATTAACACTTGGAATTCACTGCCACTGGCTTCAAGAGGGGATTAGATAAGCACATGGAGCGGAGGTCCATCAGTGGCTATTAGCCACAAGGTATAGATAGGGACTCTCAGGCTGGAGCAAGTGATGCACTGTATTCTTGGTGCTTGGGGGGGGGTCAACAGTGGGAGGGCTTCTAGCAATGCTCCCTCTAAGCTGTGGAGTCTTGTGAGCAAAAAGTCTACTTTGTGAGCTACTGGCATTAAAGTTGTGAGCAAGTGATTTGGCTACTGTATAAATTACTTTGCTCTGGAGCCATCCTTCCTGAGCTAAGACAAAAATGTGTGAGCCGGAGGCTAAAAAACTGTGAGCTAGCTCACACAAACTCAGCTTAGAGAGAAGACTGGCTTCTAGTGTCCTGGCCCCACTGCTGGACCTCCTGATGGCACCTGGTATTTTTGGCCACTGTATGACAGAGTGTTGGACTGGATGGGCCATTGGCCTGATCCAACATTGGCTTCTCTTATGTTCTTAACCTCCTTATGATACATTCCAAACACGTACGTGTGTGTGTAGGGGTACACTTTACTGAGGCGAGGATCAAGCTACTAGTCCACTGCCATACAATGCATTTAGGCCTTTTAGAAATAAGGTTTAAAGTGTCACAATCTATGGGATTGTGCATGCGTAGAGGCTCATGCGACAAGTCTGCTCCAGGCCCAGAGAAATGATGCTTGCACCCTACAGCAGGGAGATCAAGATCCTCTAAACTCAATCCTGCATGATATTTTTGGTGTAAATATCGAGCATCAAGCCGACACTGCCCCTTCTTAAGTAGTGACTGCCTGTGCTACAAAATCACAGAGGCCTGTATCTGTATCAGCAAAAGACAGCTGGTGGTGGAATCCTCAGTCAAGCACAGGACAATTCTAGTCCATCCCTTTTCCTTGTGCTTTTGCATCTGCACCTAGCACAAGAACAAATGGTGCCCCGGGGATCTCTTGCCTCTGTCCTCCTCCACTGCGTAGATGGATGATTCCTAGGTTTGATTCTGTCTCAGCCAATAGTCCAAATGTACGACTACTCAGATCCAACCTTCTTAACACTTTAAGATAAGGTCTTTGATAAAGACTACCGATGCAACCCACATACATCCCCAAAACGTGGTTAAAGCAGCGAGCTCCTTTTTTTTATGTTTACAAGTTGTTAGAATGAACTGCCAGCATCACAGGAAGTTGGGAGGAAGAACAGCAAGCTCAGCCCATTCCCACTCTTCAGTTACTATGTGAAATTAATCCGGCAGTAAAGCATGTAGGGCTGTCAAGTTCATCCCATACCTCGGGATGGTTTCCTAATTAGAAAGCGCAAAAAAGGACAAGGTAATCTTCAGAGAGAGTGTGTTATGTGTGTGTGGGGGGGAGGATTACACTGGATTATGCTGAGAATACTCTTATTTCAGGGTGGGGAAGGAGAGGAACATTTGACATTTATCTAAACCACAAACTGACATTTGGAAAAGGAAGGAAGGAGACAGCATACAAGACAGAGGTTATTTCGGCTTTCTTTAAATTCCTTCCTTCCCGAGAAGTAAAATATATCTCCTGCCAATCCAAGGCTACAGTGATCTCTCAGGTGTATCCTACTTGACAACTAACGCTTCAATTTTAATGATTTCCATAATTTTAAATAAAGTTCAAATGTTTTACGAGCCTGGGTAATGAGGACTTCCATTTTAAGGGATTCAAAACGTAAATGTCCGTTTTCAAACAAAACGTGAGACATCCCACATGCTCCTCCTGCAACTGAGATGCTTATCCCAATAAACACTCCGAGCTCTCTGTAAGACAACACTCCTCTACCAGATCCTGCCTCACCCTAACTCATTATACCGACCATTCCGGCTTAGAAGTTTTGATGTCAGAGGCATGTATGGCTCCTTCTTTCCGAGCAAACCCGACCTTTACCCTCAACACAGAGAGCCCATCATCTTTTTCAGACCCCCAAAGTTACATCACTAGGATCATGAGGATGTTAATGAGAAGGCACGCACCATGTGAAGAAGAGAAAGGTATGGTCACTAAGGCCCCGCCCCTCTAGGACTCCATCGGCAGCCAACTGTTCTGAACATAAGAACATAAGAGATGCCAATGTTGGATCAGGCCAAAGGCCCATCCAGCCCAACACTCTGTAACACACAGTGGCCAGAAATACCAGTGCCATCAGGAGGTCCACCAGTGGGGCCAGTACATTAGAAGCCCTCCCACTGTTGACCCCCCCCCCCAAGCACCAAGATGACAGAGCATCACTTGCCCCAGAGTCCCTATTTATACCTTGTGGGTAATAGCCACTGATGGACCTCTGCTCCATATGCTTATCTGCAGCTTAGCAGGAAGAGAGCGTTGTTTGAGACGGGACTCCCCGCCTAGCTGCCAGGCCCTGCCATAGTCTTCTGTCTGCATTTAACCATGCTGCAGAAGACACAGGAGGAGCAAGGACCCTTCCATTGGTCTGCTGTCACCCATTTCCTTGCTGGGCTCCTTGGATTTCTGTTTTGTATAAAAAAGGGAAGGTACGCATAATAAACCTGTTTTGCTCAAGGGGAAAAAATCCTATTGCTTCAGATTTGTTCAAGCTTGCACTCTACTATGTGTGTTAAGTGCAGCCAAGTCCATTCTAACTCATGACGACCCTATTACAGTACTATTGTAATACCACAGTATTGACGACCCTATTACAGTACTATTTATTTATTTATTACATTCAATTGTAATACCCAGGGGTCATTTCGTAGAAAAAGAGGTGCAGGAGCTCATTAGCATAACTCATTAGCATATGCCACACACCCAGACATCACCAGAAGTGTGTCAGAAGGCAACACCCACCGCTCAGGCTCCACTGGACTGTTTTGGATTGCTACCTATGGGGGGGGGGACGTGCAGATCTGTCCTCGCAGAGGAGGGAGAGCTTGTACCTGAATAAAACTTGGTCTTAAAGGTGCCATTGGATTGTTTTGGGCTGGGGGGCTCTGCAACTTACCTGGCTGCTTCTTGCTATGACTGAGGGCTGCTGGGAGCAGGGGGTGGGGCTTGTAGCGTGTGCCCGCCCCCTGGGCTCTTTACTGCCGGAGCTCCGCTCCTGTGCGCTCCTGCAGGAAATGACCCCTGGTACAGTATTACTGACCTCCAAAACGTCCTATTGTTAACAGCTCTTGCAAACGGAAGGCTGCACCTTCCTTGATCGAGTCACTCCCTCTCCTGTTGGGCCTTCCCTCTTTTCCTGCCTTCAGCTTTTCCTAGAATTATTGCCTTTCCAGTGAATTGTGTCTTCTCATGTAATTGTAGTAATTCCCTGCACATGTTCTGCATACAACAACATGTCTTAGCTGCATACCTCCACTTCTGGGAGGAGGGGTCAAGTCAGTTTCACTCTCCTTTACACCCTCTACATCAGGGGTGTCAAACATGCCGCCTAAGGGCCAGATAAGGCCCCCCGAGAGCTTCTATCAGGTCCGCAGTGGAACTGGCTGTCTTCTGCTGCTTCTTCCAGTTCTGCTGCTGCTGCGTCATCGTAGGTTTGCAGCTTACAGATACACACCTGAACAGCATACTCAAGATTGCAACAGCATAGGCATTTTGATGCAATAATTCAGAAAGAGGTGTCAGTTATCAGACACTGTTAAATAAACAAAATATTGCAAGAGTGCTGATGTTTCAAGCATGATTTTATTTTAAGTTAAAAAAAAACCCTTTGTGTTTGTCTTCTTTATAAAGTTTATATGTTACATGACACACATGGCCCGGCCCAACAAGGTCTCATTATGTCAGATCTGGCCCTCATAATAAATGGGTTCAACAGCCCTGCTCCACACCCTTTGAATGCTCCCAAATTGCACAGACATGGAAGTACAGCAAGCATCTTAAGGAAAGGAATTCCACCTCCTGTACTAGAGGTAGGGTTACCAAGTACCTACCTACGAATTGGCGAGGGACACATGCTTCCCCGCTGGAACAT
This sequence comes from Gekko japonicus, assembly GCF_001447785.1. Lineage (NCBI taxonomy): Eukaryota > Metazoa > Chordata > Lepidosauria > Squamata > Gekkonidae > Gekko > Gekko japonicus. The sequence continues at coordinate 216,606 of NW_015167607.1, forward strand.
TCTTGTGTGTAACACGGCCGCATTGCACTATCCTGCCACCCAGACGTGATGTAAGCATGCTGGGCACGTCGAGTTTTCAGCCCCATTGCCAGAGCGTCGCCCGGCTACATGCCCACATCATGTCTGGGTGACAGGATAGTGCAGTGCCTGTGTTTTCCCCACGGGAATGTTCCCACCAAGAACTATATGTCCCCCGCCGATTCGCAGTAAGTACTTGGTAGCCCTAACTAGAGGAAGCTCTATACCTGTCTGTTATGTCAGATACAGAGTAATAAACATGGGACAAAAAACTTACAGAAAGCTACAGAGAACAAGGGCTTCAAAAAGGGTTGAATAACACAGGTGGAGGTAGTCCTACTGCCAGTCTAGCCGTTACTTCTTCAGTGAACTCTTCATTGGGTTTACAACCTATCGATCCCTTTGATTATGCACAATTGCACTGAAGCATTTGGTTTCCCCCCCATTTAATCTTAGACCAACAGAATTCAGGACTTCTGGCAGAGGCTTTTTTCCCCCCTGCAACAGAAGGGCTCCGTCTTCTGTCACTCTTGTTAACAAAAACCATTACAGTATAGATTAACACACGCAAATGCTTTTACAGAACTCATTTGGAGAGAAAAAATTATTTTCTCCAGCATAGTTATGCATATACTAACACATTCTTCAACACATTGCCTGGACATCTACAAAGGTAAATCAGCAAAACCCAATAGTATACTTGAGACTGCTCTGTACCTGTTAATATGGTGGACAAAATATCCCAGAACTAGAACCAAACCTTTAGGTATTTTATGGTTTGAAAAAGAACAGTGAAATGGCCCATATGACTCCTGATTTCCAAGTACATTGCATTCCAAAACACTAATTATTTTCACAAGTGATTATGATGTTAAAAATCACACTTACAATGCCTGTGTTCCTGAGAGGGAAAGATATTTCTATTAGGGGTCCAAAAACCCAATAATCCTTTTCAGTGGCGGCTCCTACCTGGTGGAATGAGCTCCCGGAGGAGATCAGGGCCCTGCGGTACCTCATACAATTCCGCAGGGCCTGCATGACAGAGCTCTTCTGCCGGGCTTTTAATTAGGAGCCGCCACTACCACCACCAACGGCATGGGTAACAACTGGGTAAGAGAACGGCCCTTGAAGATCTGCCATGATACTGCGCTGGGTGGGTACCACTGGACTGGCCGTGTACCCAGCTACAGGACACTATCGACCTCCAATGAAAGATCCAGCATTTACCGTTGGAAAACCATCTTGTTCTTATTGAGCACCTTACTTCTGTGATTCGTTGATTTTATTCTGTTTTAATCTGTTTTAATGTTGTTAAAACATTAAAACATGAAGGGGACGGCAAAGGACGAGATGGTTAGACAGTGTCATAGATGCAACGAACATGAAATTGAGCCAACTTCAGAGGACGGCGGAAGACAGGAAGGCCTGGCGTGATCTGGTCCATGGGGTCGCGAAGAGTCGGACTCCACTGTGCGAGTGAACCAAAACACTCAGTTTTATATGTGGGCATTGCTGCCCTCTTGTAAGCCGTCCTGAGCCCGCTCGCTGGGAGGGCGGGGTAAAAATACTAATAAATAAATAAATAAATGTACTTTAGGTTGATTTTAACTTCACAGTTCTAAATCGGTTTTCTAACTGAATTTTAATGCATGATCATGACGTTTTACTTCTAACATGCTTGTGAAAGTACAGGTGTTTATTAAATGTTTTCAATGGTCCATACGGCAGCTAAACAGTGCTTTAAGTGATCGTAACATTTTAATATCCCTTACACCACCCTCGTGAGGTAGGCTAGTTGTTATTATCTCAGTACTTCAGAGTGGAAGTCAAAGAGAAAGTCACAGCTTACCTAAGGCTACCCTGCTGCGAAGAGATTTCTGCTGGGGAGTTCTCAGCACAGAGCTCACACTGTCAGCTCCTACGCTACACCAGTTCGGCTAATTACTGCTTCAAAATAAATTGTTCCAATTATAGACTGTTACCGAAGCACTACCGAGCTATTCCATATTACAATACTTTTTGGTTTCATGAACTCCCAAGGAACAGCCTTACGACTCAATTGACGTTGGTATCAACGCACGCTGCTCACTTCTGTGACATTAAGGAACTCTGGGTCATAAAATGTTCTTGCCGGCTGCTCTTTATCACAGGGCTTCTGGTTCTGCTCCTGATCCAGCCTGCTGGCTGATCAAAGCGTTTGCTAGCAGGCAGAAATACTGGGTGTGTTTCAGTGCTGCTGCTGCTGCTCTTACCAAGCCTCCCAGGAGCACACAGATCGAGAACGAGTCTCAGGCTCACGGGCTTCCCCCCCCCCCAGCTTTACGTTGCAGGGTCAGTGAAATGCTGTGTTCAGACAAATCCATAATCTCCCTATGTAACTCTTAAGTGCGCAAATCTAATTCCGAGGTCATCATGTAGATGTGGGCTGGAGGGAATTTAGCATCTGGTAGGCCCAGTGTTGATGTAAGCAGATGCAACGTGCCAATAAACAGTAAGCTCTGTAACCAACAGTGGTTTGCTTAAACCACAGTTTGTTGCACAAACTCTGGTTAGTCTACGGCAGGGGTCCCCAATATGGTGCACAAGGGAACCACAATGCCAGTTTGGTTAAGTGCGCGGACCCTAAACTGGAAGAACCAGGTTTGATTCCCTACTCCTCCACTTGCACCTGCTGGATGGCCTTGGGCAAGCCATAATTCTGTCAGAGCTGTTCTCTCAAGGGCAGTTCTCGAAAGAGCTCTCTCAGCCCCACCCACCTCACAGGGTGTCTGTTGTGGGGAGGGGAAGGGAAAGGAGTTTGTAAGCCGCTCTGAGACTCCCTTGCATAGTGAAGGGGAGTATAAATCCAATCTCTTATTCTTCTTTCCTCGTGCCTACCAAGTGTTTCTAGAAAGTGAGCGGGGTCCGGTGGGGCTTCTGCCTAGCAAAGTTTCTGATGGACGACTGGAGATTTGATCGGCTGTGTCGATTTTTTAAAAAATATTGCTTTGGTGGCGGTGGCTGCCACCACAGCACAAGGATCTTCTCTGTGTGCCTGAAGGCAGGCTACAGCAGCCGTTTTGGGGCTGGTTCTGCCTCCTGCACCAGCCATTCTGCAGCAGCCATTTTGTGCCAGCACCCACCACCCTGTTCCAGAATTCCAAATGGGCCCACAGAATGACAAAGGTTGGGGACTCCTAGTCTACCAGATGTACACACACAGACCAGCTTATTTATAAATCCCAGTTAGTTTGCTGCTTGCCTCCAAGAAGAATATCTGGATGCGGTCAGACTGCAGGCAAAGCCTCACTACATCATCATCATCATCATCATCATCATCATCATCATCATCATCATCATCATCATCATCATCATCATCATCATCATCATCTTTCAATTTATTGATCGCTCAATCCTTGCAGAGCTGCTGGCTCTGAGAGATTTACAGTTACTTATTTCACAAGGGACTAACAATGCTTTATAGGGGTAAGGGAGAACAACACATATAATCTTTACATACCACACGTTTTGCAGCCGACGGGGATTTGTTCAGTTGCAACTCAGACGTGATCCAGATGGCATTTTTCCCACTCGGCTTGGCTTGGCTGGATGACGTCAGCTCTTCCTCTCCAGGACTCTTCGGGTCGCAGCTCCATACTGCCACCGCCTGGCCAGAATGGCCCATTACAGGCTTCTTGATGCTGAAGAGATCTTCTAGGCTTTTCGATCTTGTGAGCCAAACCTTCCGTTCACCGGCTAACACCTCCCCCATGGGGGGGGGGTTAGTGTGCCCACCCTCTTTAAGGAGTGGTACCCATTTTATCTACTCGCCGAAGCTTTCGAACCACTGGGTGGATGGCGAGCTGGGGACAGGCTGGTAGCTCACATCAGCGCGGGGCTAGAACTGACAGCAGTCCTGTTCAGCTCAGATGTTACTTGTAACCAGAGGATAAATCCCCTGTGCCACCGCTCCCCTTTTTCATGCAGTCTCCTTAGCAATAAAAAAGGTAGGAAGGGGAGAAACTTGGGGCAAGCTGAGCCTCCTCCCTCCTTGCTCTTGATTAAGCATCAGTCTTCTACCTCCCCCTTTCTGTCTAGCTGATTCACTGAAACCACAAACATTTTTAACTCTTGACAAGATCCTTTCAGTCCCTCCTCCTGCACTTATTTCTCAAGTTTTCCCTGAGAAGTTTCTGAAGCACGTTTCTGTTTGATGGTACATCAGCAGAAAGGAGGGGGTCTTGGAAAGAAGGCAGAGGGGAGGGGGATACGGAGAAAGCACCATCAGTGGCTGAACATGGGTACAGTAGCAAGTTTTCTGTTGGTCTGTGCTTCCCTTTTACTGTGCAGGAAGCAAAGGAGACCATAGAACAAACAGAAATGTCTACATTCCTATATTATAGTTGGTAAGATAGGTACGAACTATGGTTTAGAATCCCAGTTTAGCATCCACCAACAAGGCATGGTTTGTCCAGCAGCCGGCATTCAGACATCACGCTAAACCAGAGCTAAATTAAACTATACTACATACTGACAAGAGTTACAGCCTATGCACTTTTGTTAGCTGCAATTCAGACACAACAATAAAGACACATTGTCTGTGGTCAAGTGGCCCATCAGAAACATTCTGATGTCATAATTATTTAGCTACATCCCCATATACTCACTAACTTAGTCAAGAGAGGGGTTCTGTCTCCAGTGAGATTACAATGTCTTAGTGTGCAGTCATAACTTTCACTAACCTGCGGCCTCAGAAATGGCCATTCAGTATTGGGAGCAATACACAATGACTTTTACCACTTCAGAGTCAAAAGCAACATCCTGTGGCTAAGAGTGCGCAAGGATTCTTTAACAAACTCTGGCAAGATATTCTGTAGTAAAAACACAGTAGAAAAGAGCAAGAGTCCAACGGCACCTTAAAGACTAGCAAAATTTGTGGCAGGGTATGAGTTTTCGTGAGTCACTGCTCACTTCTTCAGATACAGCGAGAATGTGAGTGACGGACTCACATTCCAGCTGTACCTGACGAAGTGAACACTGACTCATGAAAACTCCTCCCCTGCCACAAATTTTGGGGTTTAAGGTGCTACTGGACTCTTGCTCTTTTGTGCTGCTACAGACGGACTAACACAGCTACTTATCAGGTGCATTTAGACGCACCGTTTGATCTGGTGTCATCACTTCAGCAGCGGATTTTATATGCACAATCACACAGTCAACATCTGCCTCCCATCCCCAGCCGTTGGTTTCCGGCTCAAAACCGCTTTAACCCGGAGTATTTTGTTACCAGGTCCCAAAGTGGTGTTTTCTCAGCTCTCCCGTTTAAAGCTGCATTTTCCCCGTGTGATCGCTCCTCCGGTGTCAAGTCACTTCTGGTTTAAACCCCCTCTCCACTCAAAAGCTGCCCGAGGCTTCCGTTTTTCTCCCGCCATTTTTTTTAATCCATTGGCGGTGTGCGCATAGGCGGAGCCCCACTACCGTGTTTAGAAAACCAACATTTAAACGGTCACTTGTTATAGCATTTAGATGAGTTCGGGATCTCATGGAGGCCATTTTCGGGTCAAACGTTTAAAGGGAAGTCTTTTGTTGGAGGGGTTGGATTGGTTTGCCCTGGTGAAACGGAGAAATTTTTTTTAAAAACCCACTGACGCACGCTCCTGCGCGTCGGTAGCGTACACGCCGGGAAGTGCTGTGACTGCACGGTGAGGCGGGATAAGGGAAGTAAGTGTGATCGCGATTATCCAGATCAAATATAATCCGGTCAGAACCGGAGCAGTTTAACCCGCTCTCAACACGCCGTCTGACCGTGCCCATCGTGCTCTAAGAACACAGCACTGTATGGAGTAACACAAGGAATGCTTGCCAGTTCAGAATCAGAGTTTAGCTTGGAGAGTGTAATTATTTTACTACACAATGCTTTATGGCTTTGGAAAATCTTTTGCTTACTTCAATGGAAGTCAGTGAAAAGTCTTCATTAGCTTAACATACTGAACCAGTCAAGTTTAATTAAGCAACTAGGCAGAAGTGGCTGCACTGAAAAGCACACATATACTAACAGAAGTGCTTTGCGAGTACCCTGGTATTAAATGAAGAGAGTTGTCATTTGTCTGACCTAAAATATCTAACAAAACACCCACAGATGGCAAGGGGAAAACCAATGCACTGATGGGCGAATGAAGAGAAAAAAAAGGCTGGCTCCTGCAGCAGCATCCAAGAAGGAAAGGACTCATGTTATATTCGATAAGTGTGCATTAGCAAACACAATAAGAGTTGACATTGGGGGAAACACTAACCTCCATACAGGCATAACAAAAAGCTTATTTCTGTCGGCTAACTGGAGCATCTTGCTGTGGTTTCGTATTACATAATTATCAACTATAACTAATTAAATGAGGGGAATTGCTGAGCCACAGCTCTTCAGATGACTGTATCATAGGGGGCTTTTAAATAATTTCCTTATAAGATCAGTAAAATAAAGATGAGACGCACAATATTGACATAGTGGAAAAAAATTCTAACTACTTCCCCCCCCAGATGGTTATATGATCCCAGCTGTACCGTACCAGATGTTTTATACTTCAGTTTAATTAAAAGAGATTAGCCTAAATAAAGTACTGCAATCTCAGGCTTATATGTTTAAATATGCTCAGTGAGCACTCAAGGTCTTTAGTCATTTCTTGAGGATTTTTTGGATTTTATCTAGCATTTCCATGAGACTTTCCTGGGTTTTTTTTAAATTTAGCATTGTATTTTATTTTAAAGCTACGGCTCTACCTGTTGCGCTTTATCATGACTAAATGAACAGTTTCAGCTAGGCAGGGAGACAAGCTTCTCACCAACAGACTAGGATAGAAGAGTGACATGTGGGTCCCCCCCCCAGACTCCCCTCCCCATCCATAGGTGCACTGAAAACAGATAGATTTTGCCTTGCTTGCGTTCCTAAAGAACAGATTCCTCTCTCACTTGAGTACGCAGAAAAGATAAGCTAGCAAAATAGATAATGAGATTAGAAATGTAACAAATAGATAATTGAAGTGGTAGTTATGCGTTGTTTGTTTGTAGTATATAATAAAAAGAAAAAAATAATAAAAGTGTACCTTTGGGTACTTAAAAAAAAGAACAGATTTCTCTCTCAATAAAAGCTGCACAAGTTCGGTCTTATCAAATCAGCACACGCTCACTCCCTACTGCAAGGGTCCCTCCAACCCGCTCGAGCCTGGGGGCGCCTCTGGAATCCTGGGCATACAGGGGGGTGGTCACAACCACAAAATGTGTAACTCTAATAAGTCTTCAATATTTCAAGCAGAAGCTCTGCTGGACAGGAAGCCCTTTTAAATGACTGTATTATTTTAAAACACTTTCTGGCTCACATACCGCCTACATTCAAGTCATGCTATGAAGATCCTTGTGCTGCGGAGGGCAGCTGTTGCCAAAACAATGTTTTTAAAAATCTGCAAAGCCCATCAAATCTCCAGTGACCAATCAGAAGCCCTGCTGGGCAAAAGCCCCACCTACTTTTCTAAAAATACTTGACGGGCGCTATGGTGCCCCATGGGCTCCACATTGGAGACCCCTCCTCTACTGACTCCACTTCCTCAAAAATACATGACACATAAGAAAAGGACAGAAAGCATCTTGAGTCCCTGAAACAACATTAGGGCAGCTGAGTGTTTTACCCAAATGTGCGCCTACATCATAACCTATTGCATATTCCTTTGGGGTAAAAAAAAATAATGAAGCATTAAGAGAACTTAGCCAGGCATGGCCAGAATGTGGGACTCCATGTGACCCTGGAACAAGCGAACAGTGTGCTTTCCTGAGACTATTTTGGCTCCTTCCCTGGAGCATGTAGTCAGTCAACAATAAATCCTCGTGCCTCGTTTTAATGGTTGCTATCGGACTGGCTCCAGGAGGCAAATTAAAAAGTGACCAGGGTCCTGACAGCCTGCAGGCCAAAGGTCCTTCCATCTCTTTATTTATGACTGGAGGTAATCAAGGCCAGTCTCGTGTACATTCATCAGGAAGAATTAAGGGGCAATGCAGCAAACGCAATTTGTGAAATAACAAATTGCAACAACATCGTTTCTTCATATTCCGAAACAAAAATCAGGTAGGATTCATAGTGATGACTATTGTCAGGCGTCATGGGGAAAATGCAGAATTTCATCTACTTACTTTCCACTCATGTATGTATTTATTAGTCATCTGAATAAGAATGAAAACCAAAATGTTTGATTTAAGATACAGGCTTCCAGAAGCACTCATTAGCACTCCTGAGCTTTCTTCTGAACCATATTGGAAATCTATCATGCATTCCTTTTGGGGGGGGAATTGCTGCGTTAACTGAACTGATATATTAGGAATATATATTATTAGCATGTTTGGTATATAATTTAGTGGAGTATAACACGTAAGCCATAAAATCTAGTCACACTGACTCCTAATGCAGGTAGGAGGTAAGATCAACAATTTAGACTGTAAAACCCAGTTCATTGTAGCAGTTGAGGTTTCCCCTCCACCATAAGCCCCCTTACCATATTCTGGGTTGCATTCAAAGAACTGTGAGAGAAATGAATTGCTTTTTACAACTGATTGACTCAGCCCCCTTACCATATTATGGGTTGCATTCAAAGAACTGTGAGAGAAAGGAACATAACTGCTAGTACCGTTTTGCAAACACAAGTGCCAATGGAAGAATTCATGAAGACCTGTAACGGGCAAGTTTTGCAGTAATTCTCAAGCTTGAACAAGCAGTTATTCAAGTACAAGAGTGGAAAAGACAGATGTTAAGGAGATTTTTGTTTGCACAGCAAACACAGATAGCATATGCAAACACAAACAGATTCATATAAGCTCATGGCACTTTAAGAAGCTGTGTTAAGCCAGCACACAGAATATATATCACAGTTTTACCAAGATGGGTAAACTTTTGGCAGGGTATAAGCCTAAGAGTAGTCATTCTCTTACAAAGGAATTTCAAAGGGAGATTAAAAACAGAGACTGCTGAATTACAACTGATAATGAAGCTCAAGACAATGTATCCTCCTGGACTTAATCGAGACCTAGGTTTCCTGTCTCATTACCAATGCTGAACGAGCTCCCGGAAGAGATCAGGGCCTTGCAGGATCTCTTACAGTTCCGCAGGGCCTGCAAGATGGAGCTCTTCCACCAGGCCTTCAACTAGGAGCTGCCGCCACTATTACCATCAACGAGCCTGGCCCTCAGCTGTAACATCTGGCTCACACCATCGAGTGACTCAGGACGACACTGAGCCGGAATTCAGCAGTTGTAGAAATCTCTAGCACGCCACCGCAAGCAATGAGCTACATACTAATAGCACCTTGTGATTTTAGGAATGTATCTGTATTGTACTGTTTTATAATGTTTTATGGTTTTATAAACAATTGGTGCCAATGTTGTAAGCCACCCTGAGCCCGCTCGCGGGGAGGGCGAGGCATAAATTGAATGAATGAATAAATAAATATTTCTCCACACCTGCTACCCCACTGCATTTCACACCTAATCCAATCACACCTGCTATTGTCATTCACCTGCTATTGTTGTTTGCCTGCTAATGTAATTTGGCATCTGAAATCACTGCACCTTCCAATATATAGGACAGATGGACTTACATTCTACCTGTATCTGAAAAAGTGACTCATGAAAACTTATACTCTGCCACAAATTAAACTATGACTCCCTTCATGTGCAACACCAAGCCGATGTCATAGTGTGTAGCACTACTTTGCTATTTCTCCCCTCTACCCTTTCGAGCTAGCTCTCCATTTTGAACTGCTGCACTCCTGAGCAAAAGGGATCTATTTCTACATGAAACATTGCGCCTTGGATAGGAGCAGAAGACCAAAAAAAGTCAAAGCATCAGCTATTGTGGAAGTTGTCGGCTTGCGTCATCACAGGGATCAAACTCCATTTCACTCCAGCTGGCGTGTTCAGGTTAATCGGCAATCATCTCCGTTCAGTCCCTAAGGAAACTCCATTTCCATTCAATAGCTGCCATGCTTTGGAACCACACTCTCTTCAACAGCTGCTTTGGTAATTAACTGAATTCTTCAGAGCTCTGGCAATACTTAACCCTATAACTGTCATTTAGGTTCAAGTTCATTCCTCTTAAATACAGATTTCAGCAGTTGCAGTATTTTGGGGAGCACAGACAGAGGTAAAGAGAACTTGACAAAATCACTGGGGACAGTGCGTAAAGTGGTTACTCCATGTTTTCTGTTCTAAACATTCAAGTAGCACCACAGATAAGTAAAATGTTTTTGTATACCACCTATCCAGAGGAGTTACCTGTGTTAGTCTGTTGCTGCAAAATAGTAAAAAGCTCAGTAGCACCTTTAGGACTAACGAACTTTATTGTAGCATAAGCTTTTGAGAAACACAGCTCTCTTCGTCAGATGCATGGAGGTTATGAAGAAATTGGCCAGGGATATATAGGTGGGTAAGGGGAGGGGGGGGAAAGGATGCAGAAAGTGCCATGTAAATGCAAAGCCGTTGCAAAAGTCATGAAAAAGTTTGAATGCGCAATCCAGGCTGGGCGTGACCAGTGTTCCCTCTAAGCTGAGTTAGTGTGAGCTAGCTCACAGGTTTTTTTAGCCTCCAGGTCATGCATTTTTGTCTGAGCTCAGGAAGGATGGCTCCAGAGCAAACTAATTTATGCAGTAGCCAACTTGCTTGCTCACAACTTTAATGCCAGCAGCTCACAAAGTAGAATTTTTGTTCTCAAGACTCCACAGCTTAAAGGGAACATTGGGTGTGACCCCTGCCCTCTATTGATGAATCTGAACGGAATACCTGAAAGGCAGTTACTTCTGGTAATGAGATAACCATCCGAGGTGTCTATTCAATCCAAGTCTGACTGAGTCAAATTTACATATAAATTCCAATTCAGCAGCTTCCCGTTGGATCTTGGTTTTAAAATGTTTCTGTTGAACTATGGTGACCTTTAAGTGCTTGATGGAATGTCCTGGTAGACTGGAGTGTTCTCCCACTGGATTCTGGATATTGCCATTTTTTAGGTCAGATTTGTGTCTTTATTCTTTTGCGTAGAGGTTGCCTGGTTTGCCCTACGTACAGAGCCCCCTAGTATACCACCTAGGCAGTGTTTATGGTTCCTATTATTACCCCAGACATTCATCTTAGTGCACTGCTCCCAGTTCAGTTCTCCCATTTCTATGAATTTCACAGCAGTGCCTTTTTAAAAATAAAATCTAATTTATTGGGATCAGAGCTACAAACTCTTTATAGCCTGGCTGACAGAACCTGTTCTCCCTTAAATTTGGGGACTGTTCCTAATGCAAGCCTTCCAGCTGTATACCTCTATCAACTCATAGCTCCAAATTTGCGTAGAGCCATATCCTTGGCTAGATTTAATTAATGTTCTTCCTTCAGCTATCTTATCTGGTAGATTCCAAGGGATTCCCTATCCTAGCAGGTATTGTCCTGGTATGAAGGACTGTGTTGAAACTGTTGCCCTACGTATGGAAGTCAAGAGTAATACTCTGTAAATCTTGTAAACCATAGTAGGATTGCTTTGTATCTTGGGATCGGGAATACTGGTCGATGTTGCTTTTTGTACCTATCCTTTAAACTCTGTCCTTTGTTTGATTACTGATACTATGCCAATAAAGGTTTTCTGGTTAGTAGCTGTTGCCCATGTTCTCCTCTAGTGCCCTCTCTATCTGGCGTCCCGTCGGGATCTTCTATATCCCATACTAGCCCAAGTTTTAGAGACCCCTGATAATCTTAAAATCCTTTTCTTGCTTGATAATCCAGATACAGAAATAACTGAAATAGTAGCAAAGTTTATACAGGAGGGCCTGGCGGGAGATGGTCCATGGGGTCGCGAAGAGTCGGACTCGACTGTGCGACTGAACAACAACAACTCTTATTATGATGTTACTCTGCAATTCTAATTTTACTATGCACGATTTTGTATTTAGATTACTGCATCCTCATGTATACTTGGAGCTGCGGTGGCTCAAGTGGTTAAGACGCTGAACTGCAGGCTGCGGAAGGTCGGTAGTTCAGCAGTTCGAGACCCGAGTGTGCCGCACGACGGAGTGAGCTCCCGTCTCTAGTTCCAGCTCCTGCCAACCTAGCAGTTCGAAAGCAAGAAATTGCAAGTAGACAAACAGGTACCACTTCGGTGGGAAGGGAACAGTGTTCCGTGCTCCTTGGTGTTTAGTCATGCCGGCCACATGACCACAGAAATGTCTTCGGACAGCGCTGGCTCTTTGGCTTTGAAACAGAAATGAGCACCGCAACCCTAGAGTCGGATTCAACTGGCTTTCGAGCAAGGGAACCTTTACCTTTACCTTTATCCTTATGTATGTGTCAATAAAAGGCTTTGGATGGATGGACTTCACAGTAGTTTACTATTCCTACAACACAGAAACCATCTTATCACCCTGATCACACCTGTACATATCTGCAGTCTATTTCCCTACTGCTGGCTTTTCCCCCTCAGAGGTCACACTGTCTTCCATGGCTTATAATTTTCCAGAAATCATCTGCACACTTTATGATGGTTCCTAAAAGGATCTTAGAGTTGCTTAGCGTTCGTTTCAAGTGTTCAACTGTGCTTTCCTGAATTTGTAAAGCTCACGCTTGCATGGAAGCCGCCCTGAGCCTGCTTTGCGAGGAGGGCGGGGTATAAATCTGATAAATAAAAATAAATAAATAAATATTTGTAAAGAAAAGCCGTAGAAGGGGATTGTGGGTAACACTGCCCCCTATACTCTTTTAGTGTTAAAAGAGAAGAATTAAGTATTTATTGAAAGATTCTAGTGCAAGGCTTGACAAACCCCAGGTGCCAGGTTGCCACGGAGCCTAGAAATTTCACTGTAGTGCCCAGTATTTTTACCAATGGTTTTGTAGTAGTGTCTCTCAGCATTTGTCTGTGTAAGTGCAAAGCTTATCATTTTGCATCGTCTTCCGTTGTACAACATTAAAAATGTGCATGAAGGTCTTATCCTTTTTGTTGCTGTTGTTCAGTCGCACAGTCGAGTTTGTTGTGATCCACACAGTCAAAGGCTTTAGCATAGTCAATGAATCAGAAGTAGATGTTTTTCTCATACTCTCTTGCTTTCTCCATAATCCAGCGAATGTTGGCAATTCGATCTCTAGTTCCTCTACCTCTTCGAAACCTAGCTTGTACTTCTGGTAGTTCTCTATCCACGTACTGTTGAAGCCTAGCTTGTAGGATCTTGAGCATGACCTTGCTAGCATGTGGTATGAGTGCAACTGTGCGATAGTTTGAACATTCCTTGGCATTGCCCTTCTTTGGGATTGGAATGTATACTGACCTTTTCCAATCCTGTGGCCACTGTTGCGTTTTCCAAATTTGCTGGCAAATTGAGTGCAGCACTTTAACAGCATCATCTTTTAAGACTCTGAACAGCTCAGCTGGGATACCATCACCTCCACTAGCTTTGTTGTTAGTAATGCTTTCTAAGGCCCATTTAACTTCACATTCCAGGATGTCTGGCTTACTTGTTTATATATAAACTGAACTTTATACCTTTCACTGGTGGGAGATGAAATTATTTCTTAACCAGTTGCATTCTACACTGGTTCCAAGATTAAATTAAATGGTACTTTTCAAAACAATAATGGGATTATCATAATTGGGGAGAAGCTAGGTTAGGGTTACAAACATTTAGCTAGTAGAGGCCTCAAGTGACATCTAGTCCAACCCCTTGCACAACTACCTCTCCCCCCACCCCAGCGACCCCTGCTCTATGCCCAGAGGGAGGCAAAAAAGAGCCTATCGGACAGAGGCCGGCAGCGAGCACGCGCGGACGTGCGCTTGGCCCAGACCTGAAGGAAACGCAACGACCGAAGGAAGACCTGCGCCAGGACGTCGTTGCCGGACCGGGAAAAAGATCTCCCGCAGATAACAATGAAGACTCGCTAGAGGGTGCCTGTTAGGCTAGTCACTCTCCCCATTGTATGTATGTGGCCCTAGGTAAGGATTGGTATTAACTGAAGATGTAAACCGCTCAGAGCCCTCAGGGGGTGAGCGGTATATAAATTGAAGGAAATAAATAAATAAATAAATACTTTTCAAAACAATAATTGGATTATCATAATTGGGGAGAAGATAGGTTAGGGTTACAAACATTTAGCTAGTAGAGGCCTCAAGTGACATCTAGTCCAACCCCCTGCACAACTACCTCTCCCCCCACCCCAGCGACCCCTGCTCTATGCCCAAAGGGAGGCAAAAAACCTCCTGGATCCCTGGGCCAATCTGGCCTGGAGGGAAATTCTTTCCTGACCCCAAAGTGGTGATCAGCATTACCCTGGGAACGTAAGAAAGAGTAATGAAAGCCAAGCACTGACTCATCTCTTCCTGCCCTCCCTCTCATGGTCTGCCTAAGTTCACAGAACTAGCTTTTTGCCGTGGTAACAACAACCAGGGTTAGTCTGGCATTTATTTATTTGTGTAACACAATACTTTTGTCATAGATTTAATAAAATTACCAAAAAAAACCCATGAAGAAGTTAGTACTAAGTTTTGAAGAAGCAATAATTTTAGAATTAGATAATTTAAACATATAACCCTGATGGTGACTATGCTTGGCTCCTAGACTTTTGGGCCAGCTCCTAGAGCTGAAGAAAATTGGTCAAGGCCTGTTCTAGCAATAGAACTGGACTTGTTTCCTGATTTCATCCAGTGCAGCCAATGATCCCATTTGGATGACTGATTTTACAGAAAGAACATGATCGTAGGCTCAACTGAAACACCAAACCATATAGCCTGATCCAGGATTCCATTCTATTAAGTGAGGAAGTCTGACTCTACCCAAGTTTCAGCATCCAAATCCAAAAGTGCAGCCAATGACGCATTTGGATGACTGATTTTACAGAAAGAACATGATCGTAGGCTCAATTGAAACACCAAACCATATAGCCTGATCCAGTGATTCCATTCTATTAAGTGAGGAAGTCTGGGCTCCACCCAAGTTTCAGCCATCCAAATGCAAAAGGCAAGGAAACCGTGGCTCAGAGTTCTATTGACAATGTAGCTTCTTGGAGTCATGAACTGTATCCCAAGCATCATACCATTCCATGCTTTTGCAAGCCAATTCAGGCCGCAGTTTCTTATTCCAGCATGTTGGCCAATCACAAACCACAAATCAGCAATTCAAGCATCACACCGAAATGTCTTTAACCATGGTTTCACGTGATATTTTGAACCCAAGGGTCTATTTATCAATAGTTATTTCTTCTGTTACTACCATACCGATTGCATTCAGTTAATTGCAAGTTATTAACAAGAAATAATGAAGTCTGACAACAGTTATAAAGTAGTATATGTTACTGGTGTTAAAAAAAAAAAAGGCCGCCAAATTACAATGGCAAAACACAGACGGCAGCCACCGAATTGTCTTTTGCACTTTTCAAAATCAAACAAAGTTCCGTTACCTTATCGCAGAAGTCAGTAAGGGCTGCGAAGTCCCATTTCTTGGCATAAGCGACATTGTATCTGAGAATAGCTTCCTACAAAGGCAAAAAAGTCACAACAACTTGAGCAAGCTGAGAAGTTGGTTTTTAAAGAAACAGCACCCTCTACTGGTTCAAAGAAATTTAGAAAAATATGTACTACTGGATGGTGCATCAGTGCCAGCGTCTGAAGAGGAAAAAGTCAGACCACAATATAGATGGGGTTGGAAAGGACCCTGTGCCTTCTCAGCAAAACAAAAAAAACTTTGGTCTGGGGCTGAATTTCATAATGCATTCCCAGTGCTCACCAATCCATTTTTTAAAGGACAGCAAGAAGTAACTTTTTACTAACAAAGCTAACTTATAAAACACTTTTCTTTTACATCCACAAAAGCTTTGTAATTTATTTTACAGAATATTTGTATTTATTTACATAATTTATAGTTTGCCTTTCTCACAAGGACTCAAGGTGGATACGTGTATGCAGGGCTTTTTTTGTAGAAAAAGCCTAGCAGGAACTCATTAGCATAATAGACCACACCCAACAGCTGAAACTCATTAGCATATTAGGCCACACCCGACAGCACAACTCATTGCCATATTAGGCCGCAGCCCCGTGTTGCCAAAAGTGCGGTCATCCAGCCACACCCACCTTTTGCTTCTTATTCTGTTTACCTTGTTTGTTGTCAAAACCCAGGGCCTTTTTTTGTAGCAGGGACTCCTTTACATGTTAGGCCACACACCCCTAATGTAGCCAATCCTAATGAGTTTCTGCTGTTGGGTGTGGCCTATTATGCTAATGAGTTCCTGCTGGGTGTGGCCAACTCAGGAGCCAGCCGGAACTCCGTTCTTGTGCGTTCCTGCCCAAAAATAGCCCTGCGTGTATGTAATAGTGTCATTTAGAGCGCTCTGTTAATTCAGATTCTCTGATAATACATTCGATCACACAAACAGGTTCCTACACAACACACACATCAGGACAGCATCATCACACACTGGAAGAACCTCCTCTTCAGATCCCCTGCTGCTTTTGACATTCCATGAGGCTTAAAAAAAAACAATTGGAATGAGATTTTCAAATGTGAAATGCTGTCAGCCCACACAAACTGCCCCCCCTGCTCATTTTTACCCGGCAAGAAGCTCCTGCACTGAAAACCCAACCTGTTTCTTTTTTTTTTAATCATTATCTTTTTGAGGGGTCATTTTTGTAGTCTGCTGCCAGTGCAGAGTTCGGGTTGGTGTTGTCAAATGAGGCACTTGGGTGGAGGAAGGAGCGATCAAGAACTAGTTCCTAACTTTTTTATGTCGTGAAGACTGCAGGAGGCAGGCGGGAACTACGTGCTATCACCACAACCAAGAATTCCCCCAAACCTGGGACTTATATGACACAACAGAAAAAAAAACCCAATGTCATTGCCTATTCTCCCTTCAACACAGACAACACATCACTGAGATAAGCTACTAAGCTATTCACCTTGCTCCCTGCTACTGGCCTCCTTAACCCAACTGCTGAAGGTACTTGTCCACCCTCAGAGTAATGTCTAATAGGTGTTTTTAACTAACAATGCTGTGAGCTCGAATGATAAAAGGGTTGGAACACTTTCCCTATGAGGAAAGGTTAAGGCGCTTAGGGCTCTTTAGCTTGGAGAAACGACAACTGAGGGGAGACATGATTGAGGTTTATAAGATTATGCATGGGAAAGAGCAGGTAGAGAAAGAGGTACTTTTCTCCCTTTCTCACAATACAAGAACTCGTGGGCACTCCATGAAACTGCTGAGCGGTCGGGTTAGAACGGATAAAAGGAAGTACTTCTTCACCCAAAGAGTGATTAACACTTGGAATTCACTGCCACAGGAAATGGTGGCGGCTACAAGCATGGACGGCTTCAAAAGGGAATTAGATAAGCCTATGGAGCAGAGGTCCATCAGTGGCTATTAGCCACAAGGTATAGATAGGGACTCTGGGGCAAGTGATGCTCTCTCTTCTTGGTGCTTGGGGAGGGGGGGTCAACAGTGGGAGGGCTTCTAATGTCCTGGCCCCACTGGTGGACCTCCTGATGGCACCTGGTATTTCTGGCCACTGTGTGATACAGAGTGTTGGACTGGATGGGCCTTTGGCCTGATCCAACATTGGCATCTCTTATGTTCTTATGAGCTAAGCTAGGCTGAAAGAGCAAGATTCAAGTCCAGAAGCACCTTAAAGACCGATACTTTTTCCAGGACGTAAGCTTCCGAGAAACAAAGCTCCCGTCGTCATATACTTTCCAAAGCTTATAAGCCCGGAAAACCTACAACGTATAAGAATTGTTCCTCCTGAAGACTGTTGATTCGTTAACTTACATAGATCCACTCTACAAATATCTAAAATGGTTCTTGCCGTCTGAAGTTATACATCGGTCCTATTCAGAAGACGACTTAATGAAACAAATATTTTATCCGGAAATTTCGTCAATCAATTGGCTTGGCCCCTTTGCTATAATCATTTTGGACTTTGTTATACATGAACTTACTGTCTTGGACTTATGTCTTTACATGCTTTATATGCCTTATACTTTATATTGATTTATATTACATTGTTAAATTTGTACACAATTGGCTAGAAATTGTTTATTTCTATACACAGCTTTGTTTGTTCTCTTATTCATTGTTTATTAGGGGCTGCGGTTCTCTTCTTTTTGAGGCCAATATGCAGATGACATTCAGCTCTATCTGTTAACGGATGGCCAGCCCGACTCAGCCCCAGATATTTGGGACAGGGCTTTGGAGGCTGTGGATGACTGGTTGCAGCAGAACCGGCTGAAGTTGGATCCAATGAAGACGGAAGTCCTGTATCCGAGTTGCGGAGGACTGGATGTGGAAATACAGCTCCCAGCTCTGGGTGGGGCGTTGTTGATGCCAGCGCCGAGAGTGAGGTGATACTTGATGCCTCATTATCTATGGAGGCTCAGGTCACCACAGTTGCCAAATCAGCCTTTTCCCACCTACGGCAGGTGCGGCAGCTGGCTCCATCTCTCTCCACCCGCGACTTGGCTACAGTGATCCATGCAATGGTCACTTCCAGACTGGACTACTGTAACTCGCTCTACACAGGCCTACCCTTGTATCTGATCTGGAAACTGCAGTTGGTGCAGAATGCGGCAGCACGTGTGCTGACGGTGATGTCTTCGTGGGCGCACATTTGCCCTGGCCTCCGTGAACTGCCCTGGTTGCCAATAGGATTCCGAGTCCGTTTCAAGGTGTTGGTACTTAACCATTAAGGCCTTGAGCAGCCAGGGACCAGTATACTTATGGGACAGCCTCTCCCCATACGTGCCCTGCCGAGCCTTGCGCTCATTAGACCAACATTTACTGGTGATCCCCTGCCCATAAGATGTCTGTCTGTCTGGCCTCGACCAGGGCCAGGGCCTTTTCAGCCCTGGCCCCAGGGGTCATTCCGTAGAAAAAGAGGTGCAGGAGCTCATTAGCATAACTCATTAGCATATGCCACACCCCCTGACATCACCGGAAGTGTGCCAGAAGGCAACACCCACCGCTCAGGCTCCACTGGACTGTTTTGGATTGCTAGCTTTTGGGGAGGGGGGGAGAGATGTGCAGATCTGTCCTCGCAGAGGAGGGAGAGCTTGTACCTGAATAAAACTTGGTCTTAAAGATGCCACTGGACTGTTTTGGACCGGGGGGCTGGGGGGGGGGCTCTGCAACTTACCTGGCTGCTTCTTGCTCTGACTGAGGGCTGCTGGGAGCAGGGGGTGGGGCTTGTTGCATGTGCCCGCCCCCTGGGCTCTTTACTGCCGGAGCTCCGCTCCTGTGCGCTCCTGCAGGAAATGACCCCTGCCTGGCCCTAACCTGGCGCAGTGAACTCCCACTAAAGATCAGGGCCCTGTGGGACATTCTACAGTTCCGCAAGGCCTGTAAGACAGAGTTCTTCCACCAGGATTCTGGGTGAGGCAGCAGACGTCAAATATCATCTGGCCCCTCCTGTTAGCATCTATGTTACCATCTATATTATGGTCTTCAATTTTCAAGGACACAGAACGATAGCCACCTTGGTCTACCCGAGCAGGGTATCCAAAACCCGGAATGTCTTTTCGGATCCAGCCCTTCTGCTTTTACTGTTTAACATCAGGGCACCACTAAAACAGCTGCGTTGTCGTTTGTTCGCCATCGTCTGGGTTAATTTTATGGTTTTATCTGATTTTATTGTTTTATTCTAACCCCGCTTGCGGGAAGGGCGGGATAGAAATTGAATGTTTGGTGTAGTGGTTAAGTGTGCGGACTCTGATCTGGGAGAACCGGGTTTGATTCCCCACTCCTCCACTTGCACCTGCTGATGTGACCTTGGGTCAGTCACAAGCTCTGGCACAGCTGTCCTTGAAAAAGAGCAGTTTGTGTCAGAGTTCTCTCAGCCCCACCCACCTCACAGGGTGTCTGTTGTGGGGAGGGGAAGGGAATGGAGTCTGTAAGCCACTCTGAGACTCCAAGTGAAGGGCGGGGTATAAATCCGATCTCTTCTTCTTCTAAATAAATAAATACTAGCCATGGTGACTGAGGGGAACTTCCACATTCAGAAGCAGTCAGCCTCTGAATTCCACAGCCAGGAGGCAACATCAGGGGGAAGGCCTCGGCCTCTAGGTCTTGTTGTTGACCGTTCAGAGGAACTGGTCGGCCACTGCATGAGACAGGATGCTGGACTAGATGGGCCACTGGTATGATCCAGCAGAGCTCTTCTTACGTTCTTAATAGTATACTGTGCTCATCTCTTTTTAAGATAGGGAGAGAGCAAGCAGATGCAAAGGAGAGCACAGAGTTTATAGCTGTTGCACAGACAAAAGTGTCTCAACAGGAACATTGCTTCTCACTGCCTGCCAACATTCTCTCTTTCATACAGCTAATGACAGTGCAAAAAGGCGATTTTGCCCAGTTAAGAGAGAAAATACAGAACGACAAAAGCTGTGGACTCAATGTACCATGACACAGGGACAGTATTTTAGTAAAGGAAGGGTACAGATAAATCCCACCCATGGTTCTCACCCTTATTCATATTCAGAGAACCAGGCAACCGCACTGAGTCTATAACTGGGCTTTCACAGTGAGGAATGCTTTGTTTTTAAAGCTGTTGAACTGCAATTTGCTGCAAAAAAAAACCCCTTGATAATGCTGTCAAGCATTTTCTGGACGCACTCATGAATAGGGGACAGCTTCTACTTCACAGGGATACCATTATTTAATTATTACATAATCGGTTTACAGAGTTCTGTTTTTGTCATGCCTCTGAGGCAATTGTTAACAGAAACCCTGAAAATGACTAGGCTGAGAGATGAATGATACTTCTGGCTGTTTCCGAGTGATTTTGCGGGGAGACCCAACAACCGAACTTTTATCATGGCCTCCATTTCCATAGCTCAGTGGGGTATTCTGAGCCACAGTACAGAAAGCAGAGCCTCAAATAGGCTGCAAGTGCCCTGCCAGTCGCCACACTCGCCCAGAGCATGCTCAAGGAGGCACCGAATGCAGAGCGCCTTCAGCACTAGTTCATGACTGATTCTGAGAAATAGAGTGACTGAGCAGAAGGGGGAAAATGGCCCACTCAAGCTCCTAAGAGATTATTTATGCATATCATTTATATGACACCTTTTTCTTCAATGAGGACCCAAAGTGACTTTCTCCTCTCCTCTATTTTATCACAACAAAGCCAGTTTGGTGTAGTGGTTAAGTGTGCGGACTGTAATCTGGGAGAACCCGGTTTGAATCCCCACTCCTCCACATACAGCTGCTGGATGACCTTGGGCAAGCCATAGTTCTGTCAGAGCTGTCCTTGAAAGAGCAGTTCTCTCAGAGCTCTCTCAGCCCCACCTACCTCACAGGGTGTCTGTTGTGGGGAGGGAAAGGAGTTTGTAAGCCGCTCTGACACTCTGAGTGAAGGGCGGGGTATAAATCCAATCTCCTCCTCCTCCTGTGAGGTAGTTTAGGCTGTGACTGGCCCAAGGTGAGCCAGCAAGCTTGTGTGGCAAAGTGGGGATTCGAACCTGGTTCTCCCACATCCCAGTCCAAGGCTGTGGTCACACACACTAAATAATCCACTTTCAATGCACTTTCCAACTGGATTTTGCCAGTTCACACAGTAATATCCAGTTGGAAACTAGATTGAAAGTGGATTATTTAGTGTGCGTGACCGCTGCCCAAGATTCTAACCAAAACAGCATGCAGGAAGTATTCCAGAGGCGTAGTTCGTTTAGGTCAGGAGCAAATTTCCTAATGATTTCTTCTCACCAGGGTTCTTTCAGGACACCAAAGTTATTAACTTTTCTGTTGGACAGAACATCAGTCCAAATAGCAGGATAGTGAAATTAGGGTTTCTTTATTCTCAAGGGGCTTCCTAACTATGTAGGGGAAAAAATCACTTGTTAACAAACTAACCACCCCTAGCCTAAATGCTTCTGAAGGAAGAAATTTTAAGAAATTGTTGAAGTCTGGCAGTGATAAAAGAGCCTGGGGGAGGTTGAGAAGCAGGTAATTTGGAGACGGTTGCACTGAGAAAAGGCTACAGCTAAACATTCAGTACTTTGTAAAAGAAGACTACAGACTGAACTACAGGCAAATTTCTAAGGCTGAAGAAAATATAGCAACATAAAAAAGGTAGCAATCTATAAGACAGAACTGGGAAAAAAAAGTGCTCTCAGAGCACAGAACATGCCGTTACGTATTAAAACCCCCGAAGTCCTTCAGAATGCCATCCATTTTAATTTAGGCAATTTTGAGACATGTGTCGCCATTCAAACATTTCAAGAAGGAGAAATAATGTTCCCCTGCTAACTGCCATTTTCTCGAAAATATTATTCACCAGTATCAACACTGCACTTTGTTTTGTATCTTGGGAGCCAATTTTAAAACCCCACCCAGACATGGAGCATATTATTTTTAAATTCAGGGACCATTATATCACAACACAAGCTTATACCCTTACAAATAGTGTGTACTAGTCTAATGAAGGTAGTATTGTTTTGATTGATGGGGGGGGGGGAGGAAGAATGTAATAAGCAATGTAGCAAAACCTCTTTTTTAAAAAAAGATAGCTTTCAAAAATCTCTATGGATTCTTTATCTTAAGTTACCTTCATATCACGGGAAGAGGTGAATTTCTTGAGCAATGAAGTCTGGATAAGTTCCCATCGGCTGCCAGCAGCCCTGTCCCCATTCTTGAGACAAAACAAGAAACAAAATGTTTACAGATGTAAGATTAAGTTGATTCTGTTAAGAAGATTAGCTTGACCTTTATAACCAAAAAGAGTGCAAAGTTAAAATATAATCACAAATAATCATGCTACAATTAATAGGGATGGGAAAGGGAAAAGGAGCATTTACTAAGTTGCAGAGAGCTTCTTTGCTTTAAAGACTTCTGGGGGGGGGGACTACAAAATACACACTAATTTGCTTTAGAAAAAATTTCAAATGGTGATAAAACTGCCCAGTTATCATAAATTTTTGTAGTCTTTGTGCACATTAGAAAAAGAAGCCACAAAGATGTTTCACAACACCTTACAAAAGAACAACACGGTAGTCTCCCACTTGGCAAAGCAACTTTATTATCTATCTTTATTATCTATCTTCCTATATTTATTTGTAATATTGATATCACTTAGTGAAGCTGGTAAGCAGTAGGTGCTGGACTTAGAAGAGAAGGTACTTCTTCACACAATTTAGTTAGTTCATAGAGTCAATGCTGACAAGCTTTTTAAAATAAGGGGATGAGACAAATTTATAGACAGACCTATTGAAAGAGATTCGTTGTGATACCTACATATAATCTACATGTTCATAGGCTTTAAAAAGATGCCAGGAACAACCAATGGAAGACCAATGGAAGACCAATGGAAGACACACGGAATTCACTGCCACAGGAAGTGGTGGCGGCTACAAGCATGGACGGCTTCAAAAGGGAATTAGATAAGCATATGGAGCAAAGGTCCATCAGTGGCTATTAGGGGCTCTGGGGCAAGTGATGCTCTGTCTTCTTGGTGCTTGGGGGGGGTCAACAGTCGGAGGGCTTCCAGTGTCCCGGCCCCACTGCTGGACCTCCTGATGGCACCTGGTATTTTTGGCCACTGTGTGACAGAGTGTTGGACTAGATGGGCCATTGGCCTGATCCAACATTGGCATCTCTTATGTTCTTATGTTAAATAACTTTCAAGTCCTGCATGTAAGTTTCCCAGAGACATCTGGCTAGTTGTTGTGATAAACAGAATGTCAGACATCATAAAGTGGAATGCACAATGGAAAGAAACTGGACGTGATATAATGAATAATAAAAATGTAATCGACAACAACAGCTTGCAGTAACTTTGGCTTTGCCATTTACCATAAAAGCACAACCAGCGTTAGGAAGATGAGCTGCTACAAATCCCTCTGTATTTGTATACAGGATTAACACTAGAGAGCACTGTATTAAGGTAAAGGTAAAGGTTCCCTTGCTCAAAAGCCAGTCGAATACGACTCTAGGGTTGCAGTGCTCATCTCCGTTTCAAAGCTGAAGAGCCAGCGCTGTCCGAAGACGTTTCCGTGGTCATGTGGCCGGCATGACTAAACACCAAGGCTCACGGAACGCTGTTACCTTCCTACCAAAGTGGTACCTATTTATCTACTTGCAATTTCCTGCTTTCGAACTGCTAGGTTGGCAGGAGCTGGGGCCAGAGATGGGAGCTCACTCTGTCATGCGGCACCCGGGTCTCGAACTGCTGAACTACTGACCTTCCACAGCCTGCAGTTCGGCTACAAAAGTTGAGCTTATTTTATTTATAATTTGTTGCTGTTACGTGCTTCCAGCTTACGGTGACCCTATGTATCAATGATCTCCAAAACGTCCTATTGCTAACAGCCTGGCTCAGGTCTTGCAGACTGAGGGGCCCTTGTGGCTTCCCTGACTGAGTCCACCCATTTCATGCTAGGTCTCCCTCCTCTCCTGCTGCCTTCCGCTTTTCCTAGCATTACTGTGTTTCTCCATGACACTTGTCTTCTCGTGATGCGACCAAAGTACAATAGCCTCAGTTTAGTCATTTTAGTTTCTAGGGAGAATCCGGGCTTAGACTGATCTAGAACCCTCTTGTTTGTTCTTCTGGCAGTCCATGGTGTCCATGAAAGTTCTGCTCCAACATCGCATTTCAAACATAACAATTTTCTTCCCATCAGCTTTCTTCATCGTCCAGCTTCCACGTCCACACACAGTGAGAGAGAACGCCGTTTTGTTCATTTACTTCATTCATACCCTGCTTTTATACCTCCACTTGCACCTGGCTGGGTGACCTGGGGCAAGCCATAGTTCTGGCACAGCTGTTCTTGAAAAAGAGCAGTTTCTGTCAAGAGCTCTCTCGGCCCCACCTACCTCGCAGGGTGTCTGTTGTGGAGAGGGGAAGGGAAAAGAGTTTGTAAGCCGCTCTGAGACACCTTTGGGTAGTGAAGGGCGGGGTATAAATCCAATCTCCTCTTCTTCTTTTCTTCCTCCCCAATGGGGACCCAAAGTGGCTTACGCTATTTCCCTTTCCTCCATTTTATCCTCAGAACAACCCTGCGAGGTATATGAGGCTGACAGTATTTGGCAGGCCCCGGGGTCACCCAGCATTATTTCATGGCAAAGTGGGGAATTGAACCTAGGGCAGGGGCATCAAACATGCCACCAGGGGGGGCGGATCAGGCCCCAGAGGGCTTCTATCGGGCCCGCAGTGGAACTGGCTGTCTTTCTGCTGCTTCTTCCAGTTCCGCTGCTGCTGCGTCATCGTCGTTCTGCAGCTTACAGATACACACCTGAAAAAGCATACTCAAGATTGCAATAGCACGGACATTTTGATGCCATAATTCAGAGCAAGAGGTGTCAGTGATCCGACACTGTTAAATAAACAAAATATTGCAGGAGTGCTAATGTTTTAAGCATGTTTTTATTTTAAGTTAAAAAAAAAACCCCTTTGTGTCCTTTATAAAGTTTATATCTCCGCTACCTGGCATTACATTTTATGACACGCATGGCCCGGTCCAACAAGGTCTCATTTGTCAGATCGGCCCTCATAACAAGTGAGTTTGACTTCCCTGACCTAGGGGATTAGCTAGATTCATGGAGGATAAATCTATCAGTTGCCATGGTGACTGAAGGAACCCACAGTCAGAGGCACTAATCTTCTGAATCCCACTCATGCTGAGCGTGTGAGCGTTCCTGGAATTCTGAGAACACTGAGTGGGCATCGCCACAAAACAGCTGCCTCAGGGACTGTTTTGTTGTTGTTGTTCAGTCGCACCGTCGAGTCCGACTCTTCACGACCCCATGGACAAGATCTCGCCAGGCCCTCCTGTCTTCCGCCATCCTCTGAAGTTTGCTCAATTTCATGTTCGTTGCATCAATGACACTGTCTAACCATCTCATCCTTCGCCGTCCCCGTCTTCTTTGACCTTCAGTCTTTCCCAGGATCAGGGTCTTCTCCAGTGAGTGCTCCTTTCTCATTGGGTGGCCAAAGTATTTGAGCTTCAGTTTCATTATCTGGCCTTCCAGGGAACAGTCAGGGTCGATTTCTTTTAGGATTGACTGATTGGATCTCCTTGCAGTCCAAGGTACTCTGAAGAGTCTTCTCCAGCACCATAGTTCAAAAGAATCTATTCTTCGGCGCTCGGCCTTCCTTATAGTCCAACTCTCGCAGCCATACATGACTACTGGGAATACCATTGCTTTGGCCATGCAGACTTTTGTTGGCAGGGTGATGTCTCTACTTTTTATCATGCTGTTTAGGTTCGCCATCGCTTTCCTCCCAAGGAGCAGGCATCTTTTAATTTCATGGCTGCTGTCACAGTCTGCAGAACTGGGAGCTGCCCAGCCAATTTTCCCCCTTTGAAGGAAGGCAGCTATTTTCTGAATGGGTACACCCTGCAGACTCAAAGATGATCCCTCCTAAGCTCTTTCTGAAGCACCTCCTGCTCCAGTGAGGTGGTGGGAAGCCCAGACTGTCCCCAGAAGACGACAGGCCCCTGTAAGCACATCAGTGGGTGACACGGGGGCCCACAGGCCCCACGCTGAGGACCACTGATGTAGAGTTCCTCTGGACATGGTACATGGTCAGATCCAGACAGTCAGATTGTCTGAATTTTTTAGCATGGACAAACATTTGGCTCACCTCATCTTCTACGGGATACAAATTTTGTTCTGAACAAGGCATTTTGACGTGTTTATTGTCCCACGAATCTTTATAGTGTGTCGGAAAAGGCTTGGGCACTTCCCCTTCCTTCAGAAGATCGACCTGCAAAAAAAGACAGGTGATGAGTGCTGCACTTGCTAAACCTTTCAGAGAGACATTTTAAAAAATCAAGTTACTTCTGGTTTTAGATTTCTATCTGCAAATCCTATATCCTTCAACAACCCCCCCCCCCCAAAAAAAAGAGAAAGCAAAGATGGTATTAACAGTGCCCCTGTTTGTAAGGATTTCGATCATTCACATTTACCTATGGTTCAGTATATTTCATTCTCCTTTCTATTATTGCAATTTAAGAAAGACGACTCCAGTGTTACAAATATATGCGAATACGTCCAAGACTTGAAAGCGTCCACCGGAGGTCCCCAACGTGGTGCCTGTGGGTGGGCATGGCACCCACAGAAGCCTTTCCTGGTGCCCGCCAAGTATTTGTAGGGAGGGGAGAGGCCAGGCAGGGCTTTTGCCCAGCAAGGCTTCAGACTGACTACTGGAGATTCGATTGGCTGTGCTTTGGCAGCACCTGCCACCGCAACACAAGGATCTGCACTGTGTGACTGGAGTTAAGCACTGTGGCAGCCATTCTGCTGCTGTGCCCACCATGCCGTCTCAGAATTCCAAATGTGCCCGCAGGCTCAAAAGGGTTGGGGACCTCTGGTGCACATATAAGAGGATCAGGCAATATGAATCTATGTTTTCTACCAGTCCACTACTAGCATAAGGGATCTTATGCTGCAGCCAATGTTTTGGCTGGTGAATCCATTGCACACGTCCCATTCCTCAGTGGACTGAGCCTTTATTTTGGGAGGGCTGCAGCCAATGTTCTGGCTGGTGAATCCACTGCACACGTCCCATTCCTCAGTGGACTGAGGGAAAACACCTGCTCTTCACCCTTCCGGCACCATCCCTGATATTCTCCCCATGCCTGTCTCTGCGCCTCAGTTGCTGATGGTGCCTCGACTGTAACGGAGAAGGTGAGTAGTACCACCACCACAGCATTCCTCAAAGCACACGAGCCGAGTGTTACACAACAATGCTGTTGCGCTCCAGGTCTGCCCTCTTATCTGTTAGGCTGCTTCTGCCACCCTTGGCAGGCCTAATTAGGCAAAGGAGAGGTTTTGCCATACCACCCTTGTTCTCCTCTGTCCTGCAGTTCTGCTCCCTTACTGACTTAACACGGCTGCACCCATCTGGCCTTATGAAGTGGGTCTGACTAGGACTTCCTGGCACCAGGGGAAGGGCAGGCCCTCCCATGCAAGATGAGGACCCAGCCTGGGTATTGGCCCAGTGGTGCCCGCCTCCCCCCCGGTTGCCACCAAATAGCTGGGAGATAGACAGGACTCTCTTCAAGGCCTGGCAGACAATTTGCTGCCCAAGTGGGAATCCTCCCCTTGGGATGTGGGCCCATTGCGGGTCAACACCCCCTCCCAAGCCAGGAACTGCCATGCCCATTTGCAGTGTCCTCATATCAAAGATTTCTCAACATGCCCTCACCCACAAGGAGAGAAACTGCATGAGTACACCAAGGTGCCACTGCACGGTTCACATGTTTTTGGTGGTGTTGGGGAGAATGCAAAGGACAAAGTCAGTAATTTTACTATGAACTGGAAATTACTCCTGCTCATTTTCTCCTGTTTTTACCCAGCCCTTCTCTCTCCCTGAAGCAACTGCTGCGGGTTCACTGTCAAAAGCACGATATAAGA
Organism: Gekko japonicus; assembly: GCF_001447785.1. Lineage (NCBI taxonomy): Eukaryota > Metazoa > Chordata > Lepidosauria > Squamata > Gekkonidae > Gekko > Gekko japonicus. The sequence goes on from NW_015167607.1 coordinate 244,986, forward strand.
AAAGCAGCTCATATCCTAACAATCGCTAATCGCGGATTAGAAGCATCAGGTCTGTACTGGAGATTTTCAGCAACTCCACTAGGACTCACACTGCTTTGAACTATCCAATGAGAAAGAGAGAACATAACAGCAGTCTACCTGACAATACTGGCCAGTGTGTATTCCCAATTTTCCCCAATCCCAAATTAAGTCTTTTCCCCCTTACAAACACACAAGAAAGCATGCATGCATGCATGAAGGAAGGAATACACACTCAACTGTATCAGAGGCTACTGGTGGTAACTGTTTTTTAAAACGTGGACGTTGGTAAGAAAACAAGCAAAGGAGAAGGGGAAACAGACTCAACCAGAATTGTACTGAGAATGCTACAGCAAACAAAATTTGTATCAAAAGAAATACACAATAATGCAGTTAAAAACATAAGGCCTGAATATCTGGCTGCATTAAAAGACATAGAGAATCAGTTTTACATAAGCTGTTATAAATTTCTCATACAAAGCTGATGAGAAATACCAAATGACCAACACAAGACCATACACATGTTGGCCTCTTAGGCCTTCTTGAGTGGTCAATAATATGTAACGTAGGTTTTAGAAAGACATCCGAAAAATAAACAATATATATTAATCCTGACTAGGTGAGGTTATCTCATATATTGTGCGGTTTGATGTTAGCTTATAAAGCAAACCATGGGTTCTGCCACATGGTAACAATGCTCACACATAAATCGCCTACTGGTACGGTACTATAATCTAGTACAAAAGATGGAAGGGCTGTGGGAACAACACGAAGTTACTGAAATTAAAAGAGGTTGTAGGAAAGAGCAAGAAGCTGAAGAGATGAAAAGCAAAATTAGGATTTTCAGCAGGGAATCAAAAGCAGGGGAACGCATTCAGCGTCTGTTTTTTCCTCCCCACCCCAATTTCTTTGCTCTTAAACCACCCCATCCCTTAGAGTGGCTTTTCCTGGTGGTGGAAAGTGCTGTCAAATCGCAGCTGATTTATGGCGAGCCCACTGGGTTTTCAAGCCAAGAGACGTACCAAGCACATAAAACAGCACCAGGCATTTTAAGGATATGCATTTGCTCGCAATGCATGGCTACCCCTCCCCCCCAGACAATTCTTCTGAACTCCAGGGTCAGCTTATCATACACAATCCGTTCCCAAGTGGTGGTGACTGAAAAGATGAATAGAGCTGAAACCTCAGGGTTAAGCTGAAAATATCAGTATCCCCTCAATTTACCAAAAAAAAAAAAAAAAGGTTTGGTTTTCAATATACTTTAAACAACTTGACTTTCATACTCTGATTGTCACGGTGTGATTGGCAGATGGTCTCAAGTGAGGAAGACGAGCCCCGCACATTGGCATTCTTCTCATCTCTTCAATAGGTGTCCCAAACCATTTCTTATTAGTTGGGAGTGAAGGAGGGGTGTATCTAGGTGTCTTCCTTCCTGGCCTGTGAGGCTTTACGTCACACGGCTCATTCCTGCCATTAAAAATTAAAGCAGAGTTAATATACCTTGAGTATACTTTCCTGATATGCTGGAGAGAGTTTCAGTGACGCCTATGTGCAATTCTGACCTTTTCTTTGTTAATACCATCCAAAAGTATCAATGCAATCCAACATCATCCTAAAAAGCCACTAATGGAAGCCATTTCTCCCTCTCCAAATTTTATAGGCTGGAACGATTAGACAGATGACCTAAATAAATTCCTACGAATACAATAATTTTTTTACAATTTTACTTTTTAATTCAGAATAAGTTGTGGAGGTGATATGGCTATACATATGGCCCATCACTAATACCAGGAGTCCAGTTATAAGTATACAAGGTAACTTTATCTTTGATAGAATCATTTTTTATTCCATAATAATTTCTTTTATACATTTGGACTGAATAATGAAGTTTCTTCTCTCCCCCCCCCCTCTATTTTTCTTTGAATAATTTTAGGAAACAACATCTGGTTAAATTATATGTGTACTAAAACTCTGTAACAGGTCTTTGAATGTGTGTCTAATATATAGATAATAGTGACCACTGAGGAAGGCCCTTAGGGGTCGAAACGTGTTTGGTCTTCAGTTGTAAATTATTTACCCATCATATGCAGTGTTCCCTCTAAGCTGAGTTAGTGTGAGCTAGCTCACAGTTTTTTAGCCTCCAGCTCACATATTTTTCTCTTAGCTCAGGAAGGATGGCTCCAGAGCAAACTAATTTATGCAGTAGCAAAACTACATGCTCACAACTTTAATGCCAGTAGCTTACAAAGTAGAATTTTTGCTCACAAGACTCCACAGCTTAGAGGGAACATTGATCATATGTATGTATAGAGGATAAGCTTTTATAGTCTGATCTTAGACAAAGTAATTTTTAATCAGGAAAGTTTTAACATGTGTACACCTTAATAAATATTTGTACTTTTATATATATGGTTTAGCTTAGCCCTTTTTGGTTCGTAGTCATATCCTGGGTTGAGTCCCCCCCCCCTTTTTTTCCCAGTTTCTAAATACATTCCTCTCATAGCTGGTTACACTCCTCTGCTCTATAACGTACCTCATCCTTTTAGAAGAGGAAAACCAAGGTCTGCCATGTGACATGCACACATTTACTTAAACCTGATTCACAAATGAATACACATTATTCAGCAACACATCATTTGATGTCACATGGCACACCAATTCGAAGAAGCACGCGTAAAGTACCTTTCCTGAAAGGCACCATGTTTGAGGCAATCATCAGGTGATACAAAAACTCTACCTCTGGCATTTGATCGACAATGGCTCTTTCACACAGCCAAGTCATCACTTGATGCGGTAATGGAATAGTATGCGCAGGTTATGAGGATGTCTACATGCTGGATTCCTCTTAAGAGTATATTTTGTGTTCCAAAATGTTGTCCAGACAATAAGCTCAAGTAAGTACCTTCAGCTAATCTTCATGATTACAGAAGCATATTCTAAAGAACTTGGGTCTTCTAGCTTTGATGTCCCAAAGTTGCTATGAACTTGATACACGTTCTGAATTAGTGATGGTGGTAGACAGTGCCATCAAGTTGCAGCTGACTTACGGCAACCCTGTAGGGCAGGGGTGTCAAACTCACTGGAAATGTGCTATTTAAAGTTATAAAAATCCTTGTGTTTGTCTGTATCCTTTATAAAGTTGATATCTCCGCTATCTGGCATTACCTTTTATGACACACATGGCCCGGCCCAACAAGGTCTCATTTATGTCAGATCCGGCCCTCATAACAAATGAGTTCGACACCCCTGCTGTAGGGTCTTCAAGGCAAGCGGCAGACGGAGGTGGTTTGCCACTGCCTGTCTCCACGTAGCAACTCTGAACTTCCTTGGTGGCCTCATGTCCAAATACTAACCGGAGTTGACCAAGTATTAACTAGAGATGTAAAATTTCCGGATATTTTGAAGCTCGGAAAAAAACCCCGTTTTTTACCCGGTTTTTTTCGGGGGGAAACGGAAATTTTCGGAAAAATTGGAAAAAATGCTACATTAGCATTTCTTTTGTCTTTTCTAGATTGAAAGTCATTCTGTTACTTTAGGAACATAAAATACGACTATGGACATTTTTACTTGGCATGAAATTATCACAACTAGCATATTAAAAATATAGTGTATCCAAACAATTATCACAAACAGAATACCCACCCACATGCAAAAACAAAACTGAAACTTTTTAATTTTCTTCTGACAATCGCACCTCCTAAAGGAAGAAATCCATCTTGTTCTTGCATTGGAGAGTTCAGTTTGTAACCTAGGACTTGCTTGTCCTCAGTGCACAGAAATTAGATCAATCTGATACCATATATATATATTTTAGAAATGATTTGGAAAATATTTGAACACCTTGTTTTAAAATATTTTATTTATCATGTTAAAATAAAACGTTCCATAATCAATTTTTTTCTTTTCTTTTCTTTTTTCAATTTTTCCAATTTTTCGGAAAAAAACAAAAAGGCTTCAGGAAAAAAACGAGTTTTTTTCCGAATTTTTCCGGTTTTTTTCCAGGCCTTCACATCTCTAGTACTAACCAAGAGATCTGATGAGATCAAGCTATCATAAACCATCCAGGTCAGGGCCCCTCCCAGAATAGGGCAGATCAGAAATCTAGGACCATTCTGTGGCTTTGACAGTAGTGTAATTAACCTGCGCTGGGGGAAAGAAACTGTGCAGTTGTACTTGGGATATCACAGCACCCCATCCTGGTTGGGCCAAAATATGCCAACAGGGAAACCGTCCGTTTCCCTATATAATTGGTTTTGCCAGTCAGTTTACAAAACAGCGCCATAACACCATGCTGCATCTTTTCCCATTAGTGTCCCTCCACAGTCACAGACCATAAATTTGCTTAACTGTAAGAGACTGTCCCAAAATACTAGGTGCAATGCTAATGGGGATATAAATGGAGAAAGGAGTAAAAGGTGGGCGGGGGAAAAAAATTACCTTTTTTCCTCTGTCTTGGGAACCCTTGCAAAATGTGCAGTGATTTTAGTGTCCTTCCTCCCACAGTGTTTGGCACCTTTGCATTCTGACAACACTACTGGCGATACACCGTACGACTCGGAGTGCGTTTCAGCCTCTTTGACTGGATTATCCATCCCTTCCAAATTAAGACAAAACCGAGCACCTTCACTCCTCCGGGTTGCAAATGAAGGCTTTCTTACATCCAAGTCAGTATCCGCCCTTTGAAAATGTGAGGATTTGTTTGGCGCTTTTGATACGACGCCAATGTCTTCCTGGTCCTCGAGAAGCGGGCTCGTTTCTTCATCAGCCTCCGAGCCCTGGCAGCTGTTTTTGGAATTATCTACATCCATCGGGGATTCGGGTTCGCTCTCTCTCTCAAAAGGAGGAGAGTTGCCCATGCACCCTTGATCTCCACGTGGCGAACTGTGCAAATCAGAGGAAGATGCATCACAGCCTGCATCTGAAAGTGGGCTCTCAGGAACCACATCCGCCCGGTCCAGCTCAGTGGTTACACAACTAAGATGTTCTGAGCTGCAGTTCTTATACGGCTGTGGATTTTGCATCACTGCTTGCCTTTCCACGCTGCCATCTTTGGAAGGCTCTTTTTTACTGGCCACCTTTGCAGGGCTGCCCAATGAAAGCTTATGAGGACAGTTCTCCTGAGTTTCATTGCATCCCCAATAAACCTGGCTACTGACTTTGCGAGTTTGATTAACGTTGGCATTCTTCAACTGGTCTCCAGTCTGGGTTCCTTTCATCGATTCTGCTTCTGGAAGTGGGTTCCTGGGCGTTTCCTCTGCTTCCCATTTATGTAGGGTGCCAGTCTGAGTCAAGGCTGCAGACTTGGTGCTCAGTTCTGCAGACAACCTTGAAGGACCCTGATGAAGAACATTCTCAACCTTTTTCATATCATGTTCAAAGGCGTTATCTTTTTTTTCTGAAGCCATTTTGGACTCTGCTTCTGCGTTGCTAGTTTTGTTCTGCAAGCTGTGAAGGAAGAAGGCAACAACGATGTTTGAAAATGTGCTTTGGGGGCATCGGTACCAAACGTAGGTCATCTCTTCCTGTAAATTAATACTGATATTAAGCTAATTTTAGAACTGTAACACATTTGTAGCATCCTTTTTTGTTAAAATAATAAATTTTACAAAAACAACTTTCAAACCAACTATTACGAACACAATTTTTCACAGATTTTGAGCCATTTCACATTATCCCTTTTAAACCGTTATTGTCCCAACATGGAATAAACTGGTACAGGGACGGCTGTTTCACACAGCCTTTCCCTTCCGGTAAGGAGCCGTCTCTGAAGCGGTGTGTCATTTCAAACTGCACCACTCTCTTTTCCCGCCATTTTCCCCCCACATGCATGATCTCCCTGAGAGGGTTTTTTTAACATTCTATTGGGAGTGCTATGGCGCTGAAGCAGGACTACAAATCAGCACCATAGCAACCCCACTAAGATTCCTGGACTCCATTTAGATGCACTGACATTTGCTACAGCTGTCACCTGGAAACAAGGGAGCTCATTGGATACAGAGTTCAAGCGGGGGGGGGGGGGGGAACGGACAGTTTTGAAACCCAGGATGCTTTCCTTCTTTCCTTAACTCCCACACACGCTGGCATATGTGTGCCTGAGTCTCCATTTCCTCTAAAGCAAACGTTTTAAAAATCGACCAGACATCTGTCTCACCATTCACTTATGCCCATGATCTCCCACTTAAACACGCTGTCCAACCAGGTACTTGTTCCAGGTGACAGCAATAGCGAATGTCAGTGTATCTAAATGGAGTTCAGGAATCTCAACAGGGTCGCTATGGCACTGATTTGTAGTCCTGCTTCGGCGCCATAGCGCTCCCAATAGAATGTTCACACGCACAAAAAGAGGACGATTGTGCACAGGGAGAAAAAGGGCGCGAAAAGAACTGTCATCAAGGGAAGCGCTACGGGGCATTTTATACAGCACCCCATAGTGCTTCAGAAGCGGTAGGAAGGATTGAAGACTGGAGGAAAGCAGTTTGAGTCAACAACACTTCAGGCATGCTTCCCAAATGGGACAGAAACGTGTCTGAACAGATAAATATATTCCGTCAGGGACCAGTTACTAAAACGGGTCTGTCTGAAATGACAGCAAACACCTGTCAGTGACCAGTTCCTGAAACGGAATACATAAGCTGTCTGAAATCAGCCTTTATCTGAATGTGATCAGTAACTTGTGACCAAACATACCTCAAATCATCAAAACGTTGACTTTACTGAAGGGATCATGTAAACTTTATCATTAAACAAATATTATTTATTTTATCCACTAAGTGTTCGATTTTAGGGATCTCCTTCAACTCTCACTACCTTGTGAGCACCAATATATTGTGAGCTGCTGTAATCGATTCAACAAAATAGATTGCAATGGGGGGGCATAGTTTCAGGAGTGCTTACGATTTCTCTATCTAAACCAAAACGTAATAGAACTCTGCTATCTTATTCCAATACGCAGCTGCCCTAGGGCAAAGTCACCACATAGGAATGAAATGTGGTCACCACATAGGAATGAAATGTGCTAATAAATCTGCAGAATTCTTTTTCCCTCTTAAGTTTTAAAGCTAGGCTTTGTGACTTTCCCCACCAATGCCAGGTAACTCCCACTATCCCATTACCGCTATTTGAAAAGAACTTCTAACTCATGACCTCTTAATGGAAAGTGCCATCAAGGCACAGCAGAGTTATGGCAACCACAGAGGGCTTTCAAGGCAAGAGGCAAGGAGAGGTGGTTCGCCATTGCCTGGGTCTGTGCAGTGATCTTGGACTTCCTTCAAGGAACATGCCCGTAATTCAATGTTTTGAACTTTCATGGACCACTCCTGCACCCAGAATTGCATGCTTCTAGTCACAAGGATGTTAGATAACTTAAAAGTATTTAGGGGATTGTACTTCTCCAGCAATGACACTGGCTTCCAATGCTTTCAATGCAACAAAAATATCTGACATAATATGTCAACCAGTGCACAAAACAGAATTACAGGAGTAGAAACCAAAGCAGCAAAAGCAGGACAATACCTCCAATAAACAGCCAACACATACCATTCTAGACTACAGTCCTCCTCCCTGTAGAAAAGCACCTTCCTGAACCATTCCATTCCATTATACCCCTATTACTTTTACAGACCTATTACTTTTACAGATCTATTACTCTTTTACAGACATGCTCTCCTGTTTCATATAGCTGGTGCACTGACAGAAATGTGGGAGTCTTACTGGCCTCTACAGGCAGGCCATTTCAAAAGATGGGGGTCACAACAGAGAATACATGTATAGGGACAGCTATGAATGATAGCCCTATCACATGGCTTATTAGAAGTGTCTTTTCACTACACTGCTTTACACAGGGCAGCACGCTTTGATTCTCAGCGAGAAAGGTGGGCTATAAATAAACAAGTTAACGTGAACCTCTCCAAAACTTGAGAACTTCTGGAGTCGCCCTTCTCCACATGCTGACCTAACATGATATAAAGGTGGGAAGCACATGAGAGAGGGCCTTCTCCACTCTACCCCTCAACTTTGGAACTCGCTCCCCCTGAAAACCCAGCCCGTCTCCTTAATGTTGGCCTTTTGGAAGTCTGTAGATGCTATTCTTTTCCAGTTGGCCCTTGGAGGGGGCTGAACTCTCAAGTGAGCTGTCTTTTGTTCCTGCTTTATTGCGCAAGTCTACTGGCCTTTAAAAAACCTGACGTAGGGAGCTTTGACTCTTGAAAGCTTACATCGGGATGTCAAACATAAGGCCCGGGGGCCGGATCTGGCCTGTCCAGGGCTTTTATGCGGCCCACAAGCATCTAGTGTAAGGGAGGGTACAGGAGACTGCTCAGGGGGGAGTGGGCAGAGCCTCCCCGATTGTGGCTTCAGCATGGCGGAACAACTCTGTCTGTAGCAGTCAAGCAGTGTAGGAGCATCTGCCCAGTCCTGCACCACTGGTTGACCAGTCTGCCCATGCGGATTTTCCTTTGCATACTCCCTCCCAGCGCATGAGGGCTTGCAGTGAGGATACACCAACTCGGAGCTTACCAGCTGCTGTCCTTACAGTTTATATCTCCGGTACCTGCTATTACCTATTATGGCACACATGGTTCGGCCCAACAAAGTGACATTTATGTCAGATCCGGCCCTCGTAACAAATGAGTTTGACACCTCTGGCTTATACCCTGAAAAGCTTCTTGGTCTCTAAGGTAACACTGGACTCCAGCACTTCCACTGCAGACCAACATGGCCGTCCTCCTGAAACTGGCTTTTTAAAAAACGTAACTCCATATTATTGTCGCGGCCATTTTAAGTTTAATTTCTGGTTTCTGTTTCTCTTGTTTTTCTTCCATTTAGTCTTTACTACTATTAAAGTTGTTTATTAGGCCTCTTACACAGTTCAACATTTATTGCTTTGGCGTCCTAACATTTTTATCCTGTAGACCACACTGCATTCGTTTGCATAAGCAGGATATAAATCTTCAACATAAAGAAATAAAAACTGAAGTCACCACTCATAGCAGAATCCCCACAGAAGCTCCACTGAGATGAAATCAAAGTTTGACAGCAGCTGATGGGCAAACCCTTAAGCTTCACCACCATCCCATCCTTTATGGTGATGCTAAGATGCTGGTGGCTGGGTGCAGGTTTCTGATCATGTGACTACTCAGTAACTGCTACTTGAAACATTAGAGATACTAAAGTTGCTCCACCCTTACCTTTAGGATTGGCTGAATTTCTACTGATGGAGCAGATTCCTATGTCCCGCTTCAGTAAAAAACCAACAACCCCCCAAACAGCTACATATTAAACCAAATTGAAAATAGATTGTCTACAAACAACCAATTACTGTTAGTCTTAATGCAATTCTGTCTCTGTAACGTGTAACTTGTGGTGGAAAGTGCCATAAAGTCACAGCTGACTTCTGGTAACCCCACAGGGTTTTCAAGGAAAGAGACGTTCAAAGGTGGTTTGCCACTGCCTGCTTCTGTGTAGCAACCCTGGACTTCCTTGGCAGCCTCCCATCCACATACTAACCCAGGCTGATTCCTTCTTAGCTTCTGAGATCTGACGAAATTGGGCTAGCCTGGGCCATCCTACTGATGGAGCAGATTCCTATGTCCTGCTTCAGTAAAAAACCAACAACCCCCCAAACAGATACATATTAAACCAAAATGAAAATAGACTGTCTACAAAAAACCAATTACTGTTACAGTCTTAATGCAATTCTGTCTCCGTAACGTGTAACTTGTGGTGGAAAGTGCCATAAAGTCACAGCTGACTTCTGGTAACCCCGCAGGGTTTTCAAGGATAGAGACGTTCGGAGGTGGTTTACCACTGCCTGCTTCTGTGTAGCAACCCTGGGCATTCTTGGTGTAGCAATCCTTACCATCCTAGTACAAACCAGGGCCGACTCTGCTTAGCTTCCAAGATCTGATGAGATCAGAGATCAGGCTAGCCTGCGCCAGCCAGGTCAGGGACAATGTTAATTAGTCCTCCTGAAATCTGTCTGATTTCGTATAGGGATTTCATCTTCATGATCTGTTAAAAAATCTAGCAGCATGGTCAAAGTTGGGTCATGCATGCCGTGGCTCAACAAGGCGAGCACAAAGATATTTATATGACAATTGTTATTTACATGCAATTTTTGAGTATTGAAAACATTTCACATAATTGTCTCACTGATCCTCACAACATTCCTTTGAAAAATCTCAATGTTTACAACCGTACTACAGGTGGGACCTGGGGGGGGGGGGGACATGACAACAAGTTTCCTTAACACAAAGTTAATTCATGGTGGAAATGATATTTGAAACTAGCACTTCCCAGTTCACTCCCTTCCTGCCGTACCAATTACTTTTGTTAATTCCCTACAGCCACAGTTAATCCAGGTCTGATATAAAGCAACACAGCCGGACCAAGGCAGGCTATGGCTTCCCTGCGATGTGCAGGACCCTAAGAAATAATCTTTCAAGTATTATATGATCCCTTTCAACAGCTCAGTGTTCCGGTTTTACCTCTTTGAATCCACTGCCTTGGGTCCTTTATTCTCCATCCAAGAGGTAATCCTCCTTTGTTTGAAAACTGGAAAAAAAAATCACAACCATATGTCACTGCTATGAAGCACTTCCAAAACGTGATATTAAAACCAAACGGGATACAGTTACTAATAGTCTTTGTAGCTGTATCCCCTGCAGACACCAAATTTCCCTTCTATGCCTTAGCTCAGGGCAATATTGCACTTACACACAGAGGAAACCTTGGATTTGCCACAATGTATACAACTCAGTAGGGAGCTACTGTCAATCACTTCTCCCAATAAGCATATTTGGATGAAATGGCAATAATTGACCAGAATATTTAAGTAACTGACACAATCAAATAAAGCATACTGCTTTGACTTCTTTTTTGGATAATCTGGAATTCAGCACAGTGCTCCTTAAGCCAAAGCATATCCAGAGCTGAGAAATCACTTACTGTTTTCATTAAATGTTAGTTTCTTTACAAACTATGTATTGTTCAAATTAACAGTAAAATTAAGTGGCAGAAAATACTTCCAGATAAGGTAGAAAAGTTATTGCTAGGAAGAGCTAAAGACGGTAACACAAACACAGAGTAAACAAAGTAACAGGATACTTTTTATTGATGCATATTTTCTTGGGAGCAACCTACATTTAAATAAGTGGGACTTATTTCCAATAAACTATAGAAATAGATCCATTAATTTCACTTTGTAAAATAGGTTTACCCCTCACCAGACTCAAGCATGCACGTATTTCTAAAATCTTCACTACTCTCTTCGTGCATGTGATGAAGTTCACACCACACAGAAGTTCACACCATAATAAGCATATCAGCCAAAGTACTGTTTTTAGTACTGAAATTTGTTACTGAAATAAAACATTTTAATTTCAAAGCTTAAAATGGGTCTTGCCTGCTACCTTTTCATTGTACAAATTACAGAGTTCTCACATGTTTTTCACCAGCATAAACCCAAATAATATCTATTACCTTCTTTTAAAGCATAAATTTTGCCATCTCAAACATAAAATGAATTTATGCGTTTTCACTGAGGGTTCATTAGCACAAGCAAATTCAGAAGCATAACAAGCAGGGTTGCAGCATCTCTCAGTTGGGTCAAATATTGTCTACTAGCCATCTATTCTTTGTTGCCGAAGGCTTTCATCTATTATTTCCCTGCTTAACATTGCCCAATACGCCACTCAGTCAAGAATGCTGCTAAACATTGCCCAATACGCCACTCAGTCAAAAATGCCCTTGTGGGGATTTCCTTTTAATTGCTGTGTAGTGTCTTGCGAGACAGGAGTATCATGTCCAGTGTTCCCTCTAAGCTCAGTTAGTGTGAGCCAGCTCACAGTTTTTTAGCCTCTGCCTCACACATTTTTGTCTTAGCTCAGGAAGGATGGCTCCTGAGCAAACTAATTTATGCAGCAGCCAAACTGCTCACTCACAACTTTAATGCCAGCAGCTCACAAAGTAGAATTTTTGCTCACAAGCAATGCTCCAAGCTGTGGAGTCTAGTTCGTGCACAGCTGGCATTGAGGTTGTGAGCGAGCGATTTGGCGACTGCATAAATTAGTTTGCTCCAGAGCCATCCTTCCTGAGCTAAGGCAAAAGCATGTGAGCAGGAGGCTAAAAAACTGTGAGCTAGCTCACACTAACTCAGCTTAGAGCAGTGGTGGCGAACCTATGGCACGGGTGCCAGAGGTGGCACTCAGAGCCCTCTCTGTGGGCACGCGTGCCATCACCCCAGCCAGGCCCAGACCATCATTGAAGTGTCGAATTCTGTGAGAAATAATTTTAAGTAAACGAAAGCAATTGGGATTGCTTTCCTTACTTTGTTTGGATCACCTTAAGTTAATGTATGAGTTGTTTTTTTCTAAAGTAAAACCTCAGCATTCAGGTTAAATTGCCGTGTTGGCACTTTGTGATAAAGAAGTGGGTTTTGGGTCGCAGTTTGGGCACTCGGTCTCTAAAAGGTTCGCCATCACTGGCTTAGAGGGAACACTGCTCCCAAGACTCCACAGCTTAGAGAGAACATCCACGTCCTTAGCATTTACATGGAACCATGCACGTTATTGCATCATGCAGGTGCAATTTCCAGTTTCTCCAGGAAACCTCACCAAAAAAACAAACAAACTCAGAACCCATTTTGTCACACCATCGTCGTTTAAAAAAAACCACAGCGGTCGTTACACAGCCCAGTCCGAGAAGCACCGCTTTGCTCAGAGGGAGCTGCCTCCAAGAAAGCGTGCTTAGGACAGCCACGGTGAAGTCCGATGGAGACTTTACAGCCAAGTATCTGGAGAGGATTCGGAACTCAGGAAGGAGCCGCTTCTCCGGCGTCAGCACCAGGCGTCCGGGGCTGTGCCATCGCAACAACAAAAGGTGGACTTTAAAAGGGGGGGGGTGCTTCCTCACACATGCTCCCCCACCCCCCAGAAGAGCCAAGCAGCCTCCCCCCCCACACACACGGTGCTATTTTGGGTTTTTTTTCAATCAATCAATCAATAGACCTTTAATGGCATATACAACACTAAAATCAGAGACAGTAAATGACACAATCAGCTAAAAATCCGAGATAATTATAGAATCATAAAACGGAGTTTCCCAAGTTTTTCACTCTTATCCCATCAACTAAAATTTGGTTGGGTTTTTTTTTTTGCACGGACCTTTGTTCCCCACCGTGACTGCGGGGCTGCCTTTGCTGCTGCTGCTGCTGCTTCTGGGCCCTCGCTCCCTGCTGGGGGGAGGAGGCAAAAGAGGAGGAGGAGGAGGAGGCTGCTGCTGTGTCACTTTCCTATCCCAGGAAGGGGGCTGTCCTTCCTCCGGGCTCCCGGCGCTGGCTTCGGCGGAGGCGGCGAGAAGGGGGTCCAGCCGAATTCTTTTCCTGAGGCTGCCCCCCTCAGGCCCCGCCCTCATGCTTGGTGTGCAGCAGCAGCCCAGCCCCACCCCGCCCCTTATTTACCTCAACACACACACACACACACACCCCTCAATTATCTAGGGCGAGAGGAGGAGGAGAAGGCAGGGCCAGCCGAGGGTCACCAGGAGGAGGCAGAGGCAGGACCCCCGGGAGACTTCGCCGCCACATCCTCCCTGGCCCGGGGAAAGGCAAAGCGGGCCCGGCCCCAAATTTTCCCGCCCGGGGACGGCACGAGCCCCCCCTCCTCCTCCCCTTCCTTCCCTCAGGCGGCGTCCCACCCCCTTCCAGGCAGCAACAGGGCCGGCCTCGGCAGGCCCTCCCATCTGTTTCCGCTTCCGTCTTCCCCCGCCGAGCCGGAAAGCAGCACCGGCGGCGTCGCGAAAGCGGAAGAGGCGAAGGGAAGGAAGTCGTCGCGCGCTTCCCAGCTCGCGGCCCGCGTGAGGGGCGACGGTCGCGCTTTACGGCAGTTTCCGGCCCGCGTGAGGAGGGAGCCGGACGCCGAGGGAAGGGCAGGGCGAACGAGGGGCTCCGCCATGGAGGGGGCCGCCGCCGCGGCGGGCGGGAATTCGAAGGGCTCCGGCCTCGGAGGCCTCTTCGGCGTCGGGGGAGGAGTCGGCGGGCCGGGCTACTCCCACGCGGACCTGGCCGGAGTGCCCCGTGAGTGTCGCCCCGCGGGGCCTGGCGGTGTTTCTCCGCGGGGAGGGGAGGGGAGGGGTGCGAAAACGAGGCCGGAAGCGGAAGCGTCCCCCCTCCCCCAAAAGGAGTCAAGGTGGGGGCAGGGTTGCCAGCTTCCAGGTGGGGCCTGGAGACCGACGGGAGTTCCAGGGGCACGTGGGCTCTCCCAGGGCTCCCTCCGCCAGGCAGGAGTTCGAAGCGGTGGATAGATCCTCCGCTTCTACTCGTGCCTGGCGCAAGGGAGCGCTGAGTCTCTCGGGGGGGTGGGGCTCTCGGGGGGGGGGGGGGGGCTCGTGGCCAGTGTCCCCTCTAAGCTCTGGAGTCTTGTGAGCAAAGATTCTACTTTGTGGGCTGCTGGCAATTAAAGTTGTGAGCGTGCGATTTGGCTAGTTAGTTTGCTCTGGAGCCACCCTTCCTGAGCTATGCCAAAAGTGTGTGAGCTGGAGGCTAAAAAACTGTGAGCTAGCTCACACCAACTCGGCTTAGGGGGAACACTGGCTCGTGCTCGGCCGCCCTCGTGGGCCTCCAACGTGGCGCCCCCGGACTCGGGTTTTGCTCTGCTCCGGCAGACCGGCACGGCTGCCTTCTGAAACCGATTTTTCCTGCTACAAAGATCAGTTCCCTTGGAAGAAATGGCAGCTGGGAAGATGGGACTGCGTGGCTCCCTCCTCTCCCCAGGCCTCTGCCCCTAAATCTCCATGAATAGCTGGAGTTGGGAACCCCAGGGAGGAGACGTCAGGGCCCCATGGGCCTTCCAGCCGCCTTTTTCAAGGTCACTTAACTCCCCTTTTGGAAGCAGCTCAGTCGTTTCTCCTTCCTGAGGTGTGAGCACTTAAGTGTTGCGAGAGCCAGTTTGCACTTAAGTGTTGCGAGAGCCAGTTTGCACTTAAGGGTTGCGAGAGCCAGTTTGCACTTAAGGGTGCAAGAGCCAGTTTGGTGTAGTGGTTAAGTGCGGGGACTCTAATCCGGGAGAACCGGGTTTGATTCCCCACTCCTCCACTTGCACCTGGCTGGATGACCTTGGGCAAGCCGTAGTTCTGATAAGTGTTCTACCGACACAAGATCTGAAGTCTGACCTAATATTTCATTGTACTGGAAGAGAAAAGTCCTTCTGAAAGTTTGCTCAGTTAAACCCTAGTGGGTGACCCTGCTTGAACTGGTGTTCTTATCGGGCTTAAGTGAAGTGATTGGCCATCACATACAAAGCCTGTCAGAGCCTGGGTCCCTCATACCTGCAGAACCACCTCCCCTCCCCCCCCCCCCCCAACAGGCCTGTCATAAAGAGCAAGAGAGAAAGGTTGGATGCTGATTCTGAACATCACCAGTGATAGAACTGGGGTGGTTGAAAACTAACTGCAGTATATTTATTTTAAGAGCTCTTCTCGTCTCCTCTTCAGATGAAGTGAGAGGGGATGTGTAATAGGCTTCCAGGCAGGGAGGACTGGGTTAGAATTTGTGGTCAGCCATTAAAATAACCTTGTGGCAGTTATTGCCATAACGGTTACTTGTGTTGTGAGGTTGAAAGGGGGGGGTGGCAGGAGTCTGTTACGGACTCCCTGGTGAAAGGGCAGAATTAAAAAAAAAGAGAGTAACAGTAACACAGAGTTAGAACGTGGTAGAACTTCTGCATTAGTTAAATACAGTACAAGGATATAACACTGTTATATGTAGTGTTAGAGAAACGGAGCCCTGTATGGGTTCCCCAGGCTAGCCTGATCTCATCAGATCTTGGAAGTTAGACAGGGTCGGCCCTAGCTAGTATTTGGGGGGGACACCTCCAAAGAATACCAGGGGTGTGACAGAGAGGCAGACAATGGCAAACCACCTCTGAACATATCTTGCCTTGAAAACCCTAAGGGGTCACCATAAGTTGGCTGTGACTTAACAGCACTTTCCACCAATGCTCCCCGTGGAGCCTTGTGAGCAAAAATTCTACTTTGTGGGCTACTGGCGTTAAAGTTGTGAGCCTGCGATTTGGCTTCCGCATAAACTAGACACCAAACTGGCTCTCAAAGTTGTGAGCGTGCGATTTGGCTTCTGCATAAACTAGTTTGCTCTGCAGCCATCCCTTCCTGAGCTAAGACAAAAATGTGTGAGCTGGAGGCAAAAAAACTGTGAGCTGGCTCACATTGACTCAGCTTAGAGGGTACACTGCTTTCCGCCTCCACTGAAGAAATTTGAGGCCTAGTTTGAACCCAAGGTTAACTAGGGGTTAGGACTTGATCTCTAAAGACTTCTGAGCATGTGCGAAGTTTGCCGATAACTGTTAAAAAGCTGTTTTAATTCCTGAAATTAAATTCTAGAACATCAAAAGAACTTTAGGTAATTGGGTAGCCAGATGTTGGAGGGATTCCAGTGGTTAGTTTTGTTTATAAAATGGCTGTACGTCACATGGTAGTTAAGATAGAATAGATGCATGAAGGGCCTGTTCTTGCCTGTTTTCAGATTGAGAGAATAGGTACAAATTATCCCGTTTCCCCTTCCCCCTTTCAGTGACCGGAATGAGCCCTCTGTCTCCGTATTTAAATGTCGACCCCAGATACCTTATACAGGTAAGATATACATGTCTATTCAGTTGTGCTAAACTCCAGATGTTGCTGACAGGTATTAAGATGCTTACTAATTTGTAAGTTGTGTAAAGTTTGTAAGTAGAAGTTACATACGCAGGAAACTGTGCTGGGTGATGTAGGAGCTGTGTTAGATATACTGGTGAAAATCTTAACTCTGTGATGGCTATCAAAAATGAAAAATTCTGTGTTGTGGATTAATTAAAAAAGAGAGAGATTGAAAGTGGGATCTAACTTCAATAATTAGAAGGTAGAGGTTTCCCTTGCTCGAATCCAATTGATAAAAGGTTAAAAAAAAAGCCAGTCGAATCCAACTCTAGGGTACGGTGCTCATCTCCATTTCCAAGCTGAAGAGCTAGCGCTGTCCGAAGACTTTTTCTATGGCCATGTGGCCGACATGAATAAATGCCGAGGCGCACGGAACACTGTTACCTTCCCACTGAAGCAGTACCTATTTATCTACTTGCAATTCCTTGCTTCTGAATTGCTAAGTTGGCAGGAGCTGGGGCCTGAGACGGGAGCTCATTCTATCATGCGGCACTCGGGTCTCGAACTGCCGAGCTACCGACCTTCTGGTCTGCAGCTCAGCATCTTAACCTCTGAGCCACCACGGCCCTAAACTTAAACTGCCTTTATATAAATCCACAATATGGTTTCGTTTAGTTCTGATCACTCCACCTCAAGGGGGATATTATAGAAGCAAAACAAAGAAGAGGAGATTGGTTTTATACCCACCCTTCACTTGGACTCTCAGAGCGGCTTACACATTCCTTCCCCTCCCCACAACAGACACCTTGTGAGGTAGTTGGGGCTGAGAGAGCTCATTCCAGAACAGCTCAGAGAGAACTGACTGACCCATGGTCACACCAACAGCTGCATGTGGAGGAGTGGGGAATCAAACCCATATTAGAGTCTGCGCGCTTAACCACTACACCAGACACCAAAATTAGTACAAAATAATTGAAGAACTGAAGCACTTTCACTGTGAAAAAGGGCTGACATGTTTAGCATGATGGGTTAAGAAAAGACACCATTGAGATGGGCCGTGATAGAGGTTTACAAAATGCAGTTGTGAATGTGGACAGAGAGAGGTCTGTTTTCGTAATGCTGGCGCTTTGCAGTGTACGTGTGCCTCAGGAAATTTTCTGCCATGAAGTTTCTTGGTGTACTCTAAATTAAAGGTAAATGTTCCCTTGCTCGAAAGCCAGTCGAGTCCGACTCTAGGGTTGCGGTGCTCATCTCCGTTTCAAATCTGAAGAGCCAGCGCTGTCCAAAGACGTTTCCGTGGTCATGTGGCCAGCATGACTAGACGCCGAGGCGCCCGGAACACTGTTACCTGCCCACCGAAGTGGTACCTATTTATCTACTTGCAATTTCTTCCTTTTGAACGGCTAGGTTGGCAGGAGCTGGGGCCAGAGACGGGAGCTCACTCTGTCATGCGGCACACTCGGGTCTCGAACTGCTGAACTACCGACCTTCCACAGCCTGCAGTTCAGCATCTTAACCACTTGAGCCACCGCAGCTCCTACCTTAAATTACATGGCCTTAAAAGGACAACAGATTTAATTGTTGTTCGCTGTGGCTGCTCCATGAAACACATTCGGAGACACTATGCCCCTGAATGCCAATTGCCTAGGTGGGAAGCTATTGCCCTCATACCCGCTTGTGGACTTCCCAGGATATTGGGGAGAAAAGGATTGCTCCTTCAGTAAATTACTTCTCCAAACAATGATTGAAACAAACATTTTATGAATGCTTGTGCAATAGAAGAATTGTGTGGAGATAATAAAGTTTTCAAGAGCTGGGAACAATCAATACATTAGCATTGGTGTGAGACAATTATTATTATATATTTATTGGATTTTATGCTTAATGGACACACATACATAAATCACCACAGAAATTCTTCACAATACACCACATTAACAATTTGGTTAAACAGACTCTTATTTTAACTTCTTCCCATTCTTATGTTAACCAAACCTTTCACATTGCCTCACTCACAGTCCTCCTCATTTATTTTAATCAATAAATTTATCCATTTGTATGTCTATTTTCCTTCCATCATTCCTTATTCTTGTCCATATATCAAAATCACCTTTAGTAATTTCCTTCCATTTTTTTAACACACACAATCAGCTGGAATATACCTCTTATTTGCCACATCTTAATTTCTATCTATCACTCTCATCATGAGACACTTTAAAGATCTCCCAACGAGGATACCATTTCAAAAATAATATATATAATTGGCGTGAGACATCCTTGTGTAGCACATGTAGAGGGAGCTGTACCACCTTCCAGCATAAGGGAGGGGCTGTCCCTGGATCCCAAACAGGCAACTTTTGCTCGAGAGTGCCTCTAAGGCTTCCTTCAGCCCTTTCCGTGACAGCACTTAAAGACCCACCACCATGCATGGCCCCGTGTCTTCAACAACAGCCTTCGGCACTCTCTACTGGAAGTTAAGCACAAGCAGAGAGATTGTCATGTTCTGAAGCTAACTATGACCTGTCCCTAGCTTGATGATGTAGAGGCCACTGATTATAATTTCTTTCTAAATGCCAGTGGTAGTCAGCTGTCTGTGTCAGTACCATGTCTCTGACAGTGTTACACTACTGGGAGATGAAAGTACTGTCCATTTTACCTGGCTGTCACTGTCTTTGTTCTGGAGGCATCTGACACCAGTATGGGGCAGTACTGTGCTTCTCTGAGAGTGTGCTGAGCAGTCAACATCCTGCTCAGCGCTAGTCTGGAAGCATACACCCATGGGCAGCATGTAGCAACTGTTGCATGTGTGTGTGTGTGTGTGTGTGTGTGTGTGTATATATAAACATGAAAATGGAACAGTGTTTGCCTCAATCTTAACTAGCATACTTCATTTCTAAAGCCACCATTGTACATTGTTAATAATCTGTGCAGAAGACAATATGTACCATTAAACAAAGTTGATGGCTCATTATAATCACAGACTTCTCATTTGATGTGAAATACAGGTTGGATCCTACCATTTTGTCCCATCAGCATCTGCACTTTATTCTGGCACCAGGACCCTTCTGCCACAACAGAATATTTCACTATGTTTTCCTCTGAAATTAAACCCAAACAAAGGGTAACCATATAAACTAATCTTATTATTCCTGTTTGGTCCTTGCATCTGTTAAGCATCTTCATTATGCTGTAGGCTAATTTACGGTTCACCCTCTACCTGTATGTATGGACTGGTAATTTCCATTTCGTTGTATTTGAAGACGTGTGTGTGCACACAAAAGATTATACCTTGAATAAAACTGGATTGGTCTTAAATGTGCCACTGGACTCAAACTTTGTTCTCCTCCTGACACAAGATGCTCTTGTAAGGTGCTGTTGCATTCGTGGAAATGCTCAGTCACCGCTGAAATAAACTGCTACCTGCAAAAGAACCCTTTTCACCAAATGAACATGTACAGTTCAGCTAGTCTTTCATTTGAATCTCTAAAATGTGGCTAAGGGCCGCTGAATTTTTTTTCTTTGTTTTTTTTATTGACCTTTCAATGTAAATGCCAACCTAGGGTAAATGGATGTGAAATGTTGATGATAAGCTGAATGGATTCACACGCAACTATATAATACTGGGATTTTGTTTCTCTCTTTTAGGACACAGATGAATTTATTTTACCCACTGGAGCTAGCAAAACTAGGGGAAGATTTGAGCTGGCATTCTTTACCATTGGTGGATGTTGCATGACAGGTATAGGGCGTTTATTTACCATTACATTTGACGCTGTTAAAATTATTAAAAATAATATATATTGCCAAATACAATGTATTATCAGTTTGGAACTAGTTTGTGGGAAAGAATCGTTTAAGACTAAAACGAGCACTTCAGAGATACATTTTGTGCCTAAAGCAAGCAAATACGAATTTACATGCCTTCCTCCTAAAGGGGTGGGTGTATTGGTCTGTTGTAACAGTACTGAACTGAGTCATATGCAGCATGCAAGTAACTGGTACCCAGATGCATTGGTAACCGGCAATGATCCCTCTAAGCCAGGGGTGTCAAACATGTGGTCCGGGAGCCGGATGAGGCCCCCAGGGGGCTTCTATCAGGCCTGCAGTGGAACTGGCTGTCTTCTGCTGCTTCTTCCAGTTCTGCTGCTGCTGTGGTAAGTTTGCAGCCTACAGATACACACCTGAACAGCCTGCTCAAGATTGCAACAGCACAGACATTTTGATGCAATAATTCAGAGAAAGAGGTGTCAGTTACCAGACACTGTTAAATAAACAAAATATTGCAAGAGTGCTAATGTTTTAAGCATAATTTTATTTCAAGTAAAAAAAAACCCTTTGTGTTTGTGTCCTTTTATAAAGTTTATATCTCCGCTACCTGGCATTACATTTCATGACCCACATGGCCCGGCCCAACAAGGTCTCATTTATGTCAGATCCGGCCCTCATAACAAATGAGTTCGACACCCCTGCTCTAAGCTGTGGAGTCTTGTGAGCAAAAATTCTACTTTGTGAGCTGCTGGCATTAAAGTTGTGAGCGAGCGATTTGGCTGCTGCATAAATTAGTTTGCTCTGGAGCCATCCATCTGAGCTGGAAGCTAAAAAACTGTGAGCTAGCTCACACTGACTCAGCGTGGAGGGAACGCTGGTAACCGGGTCTGTGATCTCGGCCAGGGAGTCCCCAGTATGGTGTCCGTGGGGGGGCCATGTCACCTGCCAACACCTTTTTCTGGTGCCCACCAAGGGAAGTGGGTGGGGCCAGGTGGGGCTTTTTGCCCAGCAAGACTTTTCCAATAACATTTTATTGGTATAATACAGTAGTATTAAGAAAACATAACAATCACATTTTTATAACATTAGCCAAGTCCATAATGAACTAAAGAACAGTTAAACATATTAACCGGTACAATATGAATAAAAAATGTAAGCATTGAAAAATGATGTATAATTCAATAAACTTTGGAACAAAATACCTTGTTTTTACAATGTATTCTAATTAAAGCCTGTTCTGTTCGCTGTCATTAACTCAATAAAGTGCCTTCTGCCCTCTGAACTATCAATAGGCATTCAATAGCATATCTAACAATGTGAAAAACAAAGTGAACCTATAAACCATAAACAATTTACCGTGACTTTTGATTGATTTTTGGAGATTTGATTGGCTGTGCAGACTTTTTTTTGGCAGCAGCTGCCGCTACAGCACAAGGATCTACATCGTGTTACTGATGTAACACGTGGCTGGCTCTGATTCCTGTGGCAGCCATTTTGTTGCTGGGCCCACCATGCCATGTCAGAATCCCAGATGTGCCCACAGACCGGAAAAGGTGCGGGGGCCCTGCTCTGGACTGACTTCTCTTCCTTCCCCCACCTTGCCTGATTTATTTAAATTAGCGTTCCTTCCTCTCCTTTAAGTTTTTTGGTAGCGTAACGATTTTATCCCTCTCTTTTGAAGCCACGTTCATTATTTCCAGACCGAATCGTTGTACAGTAACGAAGTGTGTTCGCAGCTAAGAGTGAACAGTGAACCATTCGCTTCATAATTCGGGAGCAGGCGATTAACTGTATTGTTTGTCCCTAAATCCCAGCGGTAGTCAGCTGTCTGCCTCAGTACCATGTCAGTAACAGTGTTACACTGCTGGGAAAGTAAGATACTGTCTATTCAACCTGTCTGCCGTTGTCCCCGTTCTGGAGACAGTGGAGAACAGCATGTGGCGGTATTGTGCTTCTCTTGAGAGTGTGCTGAACAGCTGACATCCTGTTTAGCACTAGAAGGGAAGCATACACACATGGCGGTCCCTGATGACTTCAACTTACAGCATGGGTTCATTGCTAAGAATACATGCTCTTATCAGCTGGCAGTTTTACAACACATAAATGCTACTGAATATTTCCTGATAGCCCGCGCTGTTTCTGATCAGTGTTAAGGCGAACACAGTACAGAGAAATGAATATGCAGATGGGGAGGGGGAGCGTGGGGAGCGTGGACCAGAGTGCAGTCAGCGGAAGCCCCCATTCACCCACGCTCTTTGCCTGTGGGATTTCATTGCCGTTTCTCCGATATAACAGAAATCTAACGACACAGTCGGCCTGCTACAGTAGAAACTGAAAAGCTGCTGTTCTTACAGTATTTTATCTGTAGATTCCCTGTTTGTGTTCACAGTAATTTAACCAGGGCTCTTTTGGTAGAAAAAGCCCAGCAGGAACTCATTAGCATAATAGGCCACACCCAACAGCAGGAACTCATTAGCATATTAGGCCACAACCCTGACAGCACAGCTCATTAGAATATTAGGCTGCACCCCCATTTTACCAGAAGTGTGGTCATCCAGCTACACCCACCTTTCCCTTCTTATTCTGTTTACCTTGTTTGTTGTCAAAACCCAGGGCTTTTTTGTAGCAGGAACTCCTTTGCATGTTAGGCCACACACCCCTAATGTAGCCAATCCTAATGAGTTTCTGGTGTTGGGTGTAGCCTATTATGCTAATGAGTTCCTGCTGGGCGTGGCCAGCTCGGGAGCCAGCTGGAACGCCGTTCCTGTGCGTTCCTGCCCAAAAATAGCCCTGAATTTAACCATTATGTAGGGTTCAGTTCTCACGCGCTGCGGCTACTAATTCCTTGATGTTCTTCCTTAACAGGAGCTGCATTCGGGGCACTGAATGGCCTGCGGCTGGGTTTGAAGGATACACAAAGCATGGCTTGGTCTAAACCTAGAAATGTACAGTAAGTACATAATTCAGATGAACACCCTGTAAAATCCCCTCATCAATATTTGCTCATTTTTGGTCTATTTTTCAAATATTTAGCCTCAGTATCTGAAATATTTAGCCTCATATTGCTGGATTCCCTTGTGTTCTCGCTTGCTGGGAGTGTCCGAGTGTGATTATGGATTTGATTCTGGTAGGAAACTGAACTGCTTGGCTATTGGTTGACAAATTAAAGATTTTGTGTGGATGCAGTGACAAACATGAAGTCTTTTCAACCAGCAGATGGCAGCAGAATGATATTAATCCCTGCCTTATTTTTCCTCCTCTACCAGGGAAGACACACTGAAGGTCGCGTGATTCAGTCATTCCAATCGAATGTTTTCATTCTAAGTTGGAAACTGGATGTTTTCGGTACATCCATGTCTCAGATGCTCTAAGAATAAAACAGCAACAGTATTTTTAAGAGCTGAATAAAAAGTGTTTTATAATTCAAATATAACAATTCCTTATAGTGGTTTTCTTCTTCTTTTTTTAAGTACCCATAGGTACACTTTTATTAATTTTTTATAATCTACAACAAACAAATCTACACACTACAGACAGACACTCTACTACACATAACGTATATACCAAGAGTACAGTTACATTATATGCTTATATGCAATTACTTAATAAAAACGCTATATCAAACACTTTCCATTCTTCTATCTTCTGTGTTCTCAAGTCCATTGCGCTATCCTTGCCTAATCTTCTACTACATTGGCATTATACCAATCATAAAACGTTTCCCATGTTTTTTGAAATGTCCACTCTTTACTTAATCTCATTTCTAGAGTCAGTTTATCATTTTCTGCTGTTTCAAAAAGTTTATTCACAAACTCCTGTTTCGTTGGTATCACCATAGTTTTCCAATATTTGGCATATAAGATTCTTGCAGCTGTCGTCATATAAACAGTCAAATACCTATTTTCGTTTTTATGATCATTTGGAAATATATTCAACAGCAAGACCTTATAGTGGTTTTCTTGAAAATAAAAAGGTAAAGGTTTTCCTTGCTCGAAAGCTAGTCGAATCCAACTCTAGGGGGCGGTGCTCATCTGTGTTTCCAAGCTGAAGAGCCAGCGCTGTCCAAAGACGTTTCAGTGGTTATGTGACTGGCATGACTAAATGCCGAGGCGCACGGAGCGCTGTTACAGTCGGTCAGTTTATTATTACAGTCTTCAACCAGTACATAACAATTTAAAAGACAAATAGAAAAATTCCTGATACTATCCTAGCTGGTTATGAGCCAGTAAAAACCTTAGAACGCTGTTTCCTTCCCACCGGAGCGGTACCTATTAATCTACTTGCAGTTTCTTCCTTTCGAACTGCTAGGTTGGCAGGAGCTGGGGCCAGAGACAGGAGCGCACTCCGTCATGTGGCACCCGGGTCTTTACAGACCTTCAGGTCTCCAGCTCAGTGTCTTAACCTCTGAGCCACCACAGCCCCATTTTTTTGAAAATAGGAAAGTTGGGGAAAGTGTAAGAATAAATTATTCCTAGCGTGTGTTCCCAGATGTGTGTTCTACAGCGTACACAGTGTACCATCTGTTCTACAGTACACATAGGAATTATCTTTATCCAGGGCTATTTTTGGGCAGGAACGCACAGGAACGGAGTTCCGGCTGGCTTCTGAGTTGACCACGCCCAGCAGGCACTCATTAGCATAATAAGCCACACCCAACAGCAGGAACCCATTAGGATTGGCTACATTAGGGGTGTGTGGCCTAATATGCAAAGAAGTTCCTGCTACAAAAAAAAGCCCAGGGTTTTGACAACAAAGTAAACAGAATGAGAAGCAAAAGGTGGGTGTGGTGACATGGGGTGTGGTCTATTATGCTAATGAGTTGTGATGTCAGGGGTGTGGCCAGTATGCTAATTAATTTCTGGTTTTGGGTGTGGCCTATTATGCTAATGAGGTCCTGCTGGGCTTTTTCTACAAAAGTTTTCATTCTTTATCTAACACTGTAGATTGTCTTACATTAAAAAAAACTTATGCAACCCTTTTGAGTCTTTCATGTCACTCATTCCAAAAGGCAAAACGCATATTTTTTCAGTTTTCCTCCCTCTATTTTTTTTTCCATTTGAAATTTTTTTAAAAGTCTAAGGACTTTTTCCATACTGTATATTTTAAGTGTGGAAAACTTTTCCTTAAGAAGCATTTGCTTTCATACACATTGTCCCCCCCCCTTCTCCCCATCATTTCTCAAATTTTCTGTTGCAAAAAATGGGGGGGGGGGGAATCTTTGGGGAAAAGTAGTGGCACACATTGTTTCGTGTATGCTCATTGCTTATCTTCCCTTGGCTGATGAGCCTCCTCGGAGGGAGGGCAACATACCCTCCTATTAACTTCCAGAGCCTCAGAGATTTTGGGGGATTATTCTGACGTCTCACAGCTGACCAGATTCTATGTTTTCCCCTCATCCTGGGTCTCAGGTAGATATAGAGGCATCCTGAAATGCGACAGAATCTGCAAATGCTCACTTAGAGAACCCGATACCTTAGATCATATTCTGCTACGCTGCCCTTTCCATTCACAATCTCCGACTATTTTTGATGAAGCCCTTACTGTCTAGGATCAATTCTGATAATGCAATCAGGTTTCTCCTTGCTGATAAGACTCCAGAAGTGACTGTACAGATTGCTGGATTTTTGTCTTAAGATTTTGGTAGCAAGCAACTATTCTTAATATTGGTGTGCTCTAAGATTTATAGATGTAATTTTAGCTTGACAAAATTTTTATCTTACTGATTTTATATGCCAATAAAGGTTCTGTATTGTATTGTGTATGCTTTTGCTGGATGAAACATTTTCATGGCACTAGAATGAGTAGGTAGTACTGGAAAAATATGTTTGGATCTAGTTTCTCTCTTCTTGAGTTTGGTGTAGTGGTTAAGTACGTGGACTCTAATCTGGGAGAACCAGGTTTGATTCCCCACTCCTCCACTTGTACCTGCTGGATGACCTTGGGCAAAAAAATAATACAAAAAATACAAAAAATAAGCTCTATAATAAAAAGTATTAAATAACACAATTGTATGTGGTGCTTTTAGACCTGCAAATTGTACTTCACTGAGTGCATTCATTCTCTCTCTCTCATATTACTTGCAGGATTTTAAACATGGTGACCAGGCAAGGGGCATTATGGGCCAATACTCTTGGATCTCTAGGTAAGTAAGCTTATTTTGTAGTCCAGAGCTGTGGACTACAGTACAGTCAAGGTCACCTACAGTAGTCAAGGTCACCTAGAGTAAACTAAGCTTAACTTCTCCATAAATCTGGAAGTCTGAAAAATTTAAGATGGAAGTTCTGTCTAGTGGTTTGTTTTTGACAGCCCCAATGGACTGCATTGCAGAACGTAAACTATCTTGAAGACCTGACAACTGACTCTCTCACCAAGCCTTTGAAATGAGATTCAGAGGCCTGAGAGATCATTACCTGCCTTTTTAAAAGCTTTTTGGAAAGACATTTTTAGTCTTTTTGGAAAGACATTTTAGTTTAGCACCTCACATGGAAAATGTTGCCGCTTGAGCTCAAACGTCTCAAAAGTTCAAGATTCCAATGTTCCAAGTGACACATGAACAGATGCTTTGCAGCTGTGTTTGTTTTCTTGAGTACCCTTGCCCTGTTTGTTCCAGTTCTTTACCCTGACCTGTCTTTAGTGGCAAGTTTGCGAACTGTGCGAGAGAACTTGATGCAGTTTGGTGAAAGGCGTGTTAGAAATCTGGTGCTTTGGGGGAAGAGAGGCGCCCTGATAAAAAGACACACTGAGCTATCACTGTTTTCAGTACAAAACAAGTGTTTTATTGAAACAAGATATGATAGAATTAAAACAATGGACTGTTTTGTATTTCTCGGTACCTTTACAATAGCAATATAAATTATCCGAAATTTTGTATGCTCATTTTTTACCTGTCATATTGGCTCCAACATGATGACTCCTCTGTTCATTATTTGCAAACAGTGCAGGTCACTTCTTTTGGATCTACAATTTAGCACTCTTGGACAGTAGAGCAGAATAATATTAGTGTTTTAATATTCCTGATCATTTTAAAGTGTTCAGTTCCACTTCATTCGTATTTGTCATGCATATTTGTATTCTCTGTCCAATTGACCAGCCCAGTTAAAATTGATCCTTGGATTCATGAATGACACGACAGGCTCAGGGAGATTTTTGTTTTCCTTCAGAAAACGCAGTGCTACTGTTTGTCTCTGCCATTTGGAGAATCCCTAACTACACATCAGGAGTACCCAGGGTGATATTGGACCTATGCTTACTGCCTTTTCCGACATTACAGGGCTGATCCTTTTTTTGCATCCCCGTTTAAATCCCCTTTCATCTTGAAAGAATAAGCATTGGGTTACTGAAAAGCAGATCCTCTCATCTACACGTGTGGTGGTGCCGGGTCTCTTTTAGTGTTTCCCACTGAGCTGCGGTGGCTCAAGTGGTTAAGACGCTGAACTGCAGGCTGTGGAAGGTCAGTAGTTCAGCAGTTTGAGACCCGGGTGCCGCATGATGGAGTGAGCTCCCATCTCTACTTCCAGCTCCTGCCAACCTAGCAGTTCGAAAGCAAGAAATTGCAAGTAGATAAATAGGTACCACTTTGGGGGGAAGGTAACAGCGTTCCGTGCGCCTTGGTGTTTAGTCATGCCAGCCACATGACCACGGAAATGTCTTTGGACAGCACTGGCTCTTCGGCTTTGAAATGGAGATGAGCGCCGCAACCCTAGAGTCGGACTCGACTGGCTTTCGAGCAAGGGAACCTTTACCTTTACTGAATTCCTCGCCATTGCCAACTATCATTTTTGCCTTTGCCCACTTTCAGCCCTTATCTTCTCATAGCCGGTATTGAGCCACACCCCTTTACACAGTGCTCCAGTCATCAACTGCTTGCGTCCATTTGTCTTTATATTAACAGCTGTGGAAATACCCCTGTTCAGCTACAGCACATAGAATTCCTTTGTTTTCCACCAGCTTTTTTGGTTTGTTTGTTTTTAGAGGTGCCTATTTATCATTTCCCCCAAAAAAATAATTGGTAGCAAGAGGGATCTCCACAGGAACTCGCAACTTGAGATCCGATCACTTCTGATGTGATGTCTTTTAAAAGATTTCCCTTGTCTAAGAACTCTGCTACGTAACAATGCACGTCAGGTTTGGGCCGTTGCAATGTCACAGTGCTACATCATTGAGGACGAGGAGTATCATTGAGCTGAATTGTGCTGTAAAAACGTCAAGATTCTGATTGCCGGGCATCCAGATTGTCCAGTGAATTTTAAAAAAAAAACACTTCGGAGAGAATGAACAGCAGACCCCATGCCAAAATGCTTTTGAATTACTCTTCAGTTTTAAAACAGGTTTGCTATGTAGCACATGATGTGAACTTAGGCAGATCACGAGAGGGAAGGCAGGAAGAGTTGCATCAGTGCTTTGTTCTCATGGCACTTTCTTACACGCCCAGGGAAATGCTGATTCCAACTTTGGGGGTCAGGAAGCAGTTTTTTCTCCAGGCCAGTTTGGCTGGAGATCCTGGAGGTTTTTTGTCATCTTCTGGGCGTGGAACAGCGGTCACTGGGGGTCTGGGGGGGAGGTATTTGTGGATTTCCTGCATTGTGCAGGGAGTTGGACTAGATGACCCTGGAGGTCCCTTCCAACTCTGAGTCTGTGTTTCTGTTTGTCCTTGAGTGCATGGTCTGATTCTGGTTCTGCCTTCTCCAAAGCCCAGTGTAATGTAAGAGAACAGTCTTTCCCTGTATTTTCTCTGGATGAGTTAGAGATCAGGATTGCTTTTTTCACTTTGGACAAGAATTCCCTTGCCTCCAAGTTGTCCACAGTGCACGAAGGAGTTGTGCGTTGGGTTCCGTGCTGGGTGTCTGGGGGGAGAGACAGTTGCCATTGATGACCTGATCTGTGCAAACCCTCTACTCTTGTCTGAAATGAGGACGTGGCATCAGCAGGTGAAGGGAGTCTGGGCACAGACTCAGTAGCTCTGGTCACACAGACTAAATAACCCACTTTCCGTCCACTTTCAATGCACTTTCCAACTGGATTTTGCCAGTTCATACAGTAAAAATCCAGTCGGAAAGTGCACTGAAAGTGGATTACTTAGCGTGTGTGACCGCAGCCTCAGAGTGTTCATTGCCTTCAAATGTAGTACTATCTTAAAGGGGGGGGTCATGTTGGAGCACTTGTGGCATCCTTATTTTAGGACCCCCAAATTAGAAAAACTTCGCATCCTGAACTTCCTGCTAGCCTAATTTAGCCTTGCAAATACCTTAATAGACCCCTGTCTTCCCATATCCACGTTAGTCATTTTTAGACTACAAGACGGGGGAAAGTATTGACTCTTTTAAAAATCTTGTACAAATCTCCCTGCCCGATCATCACAGTTCTTATTCTCTGTAGGCAGCTAGCGGAGTGGGTCATTTCAAGTCTGATTCCCTTCGAAAGCAGATAATTTTGAGAGCAGAATCTTTTTGGGTCTGTGTGCCCAAATTGTACTTATTGTGATTTATTTCATTTTGTTGGACTGGCAATGTGACTTCCATTCCAGCACTGCTGTACAGCGCATTTGGAGTCGTCATAGAGAAGACGCGAGGCGCGGAAGATGATCTGAACACAGTGGCTGCTGGGACCATGACAGGGATGCTGTATAAAAGCACAGGTACGTAAAACTGTGTGTAAAAAAGTTCTATCCGAAGCCCTACGTGCCAAATGCCTTAATGGTTGTTAAGACAAAGTTTGGCTGTTTACGTTTTCATTCATGGCGATCGAAATTGGCAATGGATGGATAAAAAGCCAGGGGTTTTAGGGGGAAAAATACTTTGCGGGACAGAAAACTGGAGGTAGGAATAAGAAAATGCAAAGTCTTGACCGGTGTGATGGTTGGTTGGATCCCAACAATAACTTCTGCCCAAGGGGGGGGGGTAACTTTTTGCCAGGTCCCCCGTTGCAGTGCAGTCCTCCTGCTGTTCCTGGAGGTCCCCTGTCTCCCAGCAGCAGCATTTCAGGGAGACCAGTGGGCTGTGGGGAAGGTGTCTTCCCGTCCACCCAGCGGTTCGAAAGCATCATAAATGCAAGTAGATAAAGTGGGTACCTGCCCTAGGTGGCAGGGGACACCCCTCCTCCTTGTGAGGTAGAGGGTTCGGCGACGGCAACGGCAACGATGGCGGCGGAGCAGTTCCTGGCGACCCGGTGGAGCAACGTCGGAGGTGGAGCCTTGGAGAGCGTGGTGACGTGCGGCGCAGCACGGCGGAGCCACCTGTGGACAGTAGCCGGAACTGCAGCCAACACAGAGCCACACGAGACCTGCCGGAGGAAGCTGCTCAGGGAAGATCGGCTCCAGGAAGGGCACCAGGACACCAATACCTGAAGCCGCGGAAGGAAGCCGGATGACAACTAGCCCGGGGTGCTGGTAGGCAGTCACCACCCTGTAGATAATGTGGCCCTAGTCAGGTTAATTGGTTGGTTAGAACCACTATGTAAACCGCCCAGAGACCCTTCGGGGTCAGGGCGGTATATAAGCCGAAGGTATAAATAAATAAATAAATAAATTAGCTGAGTGTATCATTGGGACCAGTGTTCCCTCTAAGCTGAGTCCGTGTGAGCCAGCTCACAGTTTTTTGGTCTCCGGCTCACACATTTTTGGCTTAGCTCAGGAGGGATGGCTCCAGAGCAAACTTAATTTATGCAGCAGCCAAATCGCTGGCTCACAACTTTAATGCCAGGAGCTCACAAAGTAGAATTCTTGCTCACAAGACTCCACAGCTTAGAGGGAACATTGATCAGGACCCAGCCCAGTTATCTTGAGACAGATTTTCAAAGTGACCAACTTCGCCATTGATTTAATGTGGCCTTTAAAAAAAAAAGGGAACAAAAAAGAACACCACTGGCAAAAAGATAACGCACAAGCAAGTAAGCAAGTATACAATGATCAAATAAGCATAACAGCAAGTATAATATAAATCAAATAAACATAACAAGTATGATATAAATGAATTGGCCAAAGTGCAATAATAAATCATAATAGAAACAAGTCACAGTCTTTCCATGTGTCTACTCCGACATAGAAGCAATATCAAAGTCCAAATTGGAGTGCAAGTCATCAAATTTTCTGAGCCATAAAAAGCCGACGCGTAATCCGGATGCCTGATGCCGCGTTTCGAATAATTTTTATTCAAGCATGGCTGTAATGGGACCCAGTCTCAAAAGCTGGCATATACTAAGCCAGAATGGTCAGTCAAGGAGGATTAAGCTTACTTGCTTGTGCGTTATCTTTTTGCCAGTGGTGTTCTTTTTTGTTCCTTGCATTGTACAATGGCTCCCCCCCCTTTTTTTTGGCTGCTTTAAAAAAAAAGGCAGAAAAATACAGATGATAGGCTATGTGATCTAAAGTGGACTTGTTCGTTTAGTCCTTTACCCGAACGGTTATCCAAATACTTGAATTATATGGCAGTGTGTAAATAATGCGTTCTGACAGAATGCATCAGCAAAGGGTGTGACACAAGACTGTGTCGCTGTAACAGTACAAGAGAGTTCTCCAGCTCCATATGGCA
>NW_015167608.1:0-811 GCF_001447785.1 Gekko japonicus
GCACCACAATTTAAGAAGGATCTAGACAACCTGGAACATGTCCAGATGAGGACAACGAAGATGGTGAAAGGTCTGGAGACCAAGTCCTATGAGGAAAGGTTGAAGGAGCTGGGTATGTTTAGCCTGGAGAGGAGATGACTGAGAGGTGATACGAGAACCATCTTCAAGTACTTGAAGGGCTGTCATACAGAGGATGGTGCAGAGTTGTTTTCTGTTGCCCCAGAAGGTTGGACCAGAACCAACCACTTGGAATTAAATCAAGAGTTTTCTTCTAAACATCAGGAAAAACTTCCTGGCAGTTAGTTGGAGCGGTTCCTCACTGGAACAGGCATCCTCAGGAGGTGGTGGGCTCTCCTTCTTTGGAGGTTTTCAAGCAGAGGCCAGAGGGCCATCTGACAGCCATGCTGATTCCGTGAACTTAGGCAGATCTTGAGGGAGGGCAGGAAGGGTTGCCTCCGTGCTTAGTTCTCGTGGACCTTCTTGCACGCCCAGGGAAATGCTGGTCACGACTTCGGGGTAGAGATGTAAAATTTCTGGCAATTTTGAACCTTGGAAAAAACCCCGGGTTTTTTCCAGTTTTTTTTCGGGAAAAACTGAAATTTTCAGGGAAAATTGAAAAAATGCTACATTAGCATTTCTTTTGTCTTTTCTAGATTGAAAGTCATTCTGTTACTTTAGGAACATCAAATATGACCTCAAATATTCGAGGTAATAGAAATGGATAAACTCAATATGTTTTTGGCTGGTAAACTAGAAGATAAATTTAACCAGAAATGGTATAAAGCCATAAAATGGTACGAGAAAAATATTT
>NW_015167608.1:1245-10472 GCF_001447785.1 Gekko japonicus
ATCTTCCGGGCATGGAACAGGGGTCACTAGGGGTGTGGGGGGGAGGTATTTGTGAATTTCCTGCATTGTGCAGGGAGTTGGACTAGAGGACCCCGGAGGTCCCTTCCAACTCTATGATTCTACGATTCTACCCGAATGCCTTATGGTGAAAACTTTGGACTTCCCCTTCTCTCTGTTTAACTGAGCACCTCCTGTTGTTTGTTTAGAATATTTCTACACCACCTCTTTAGAACCCTGATCAAGGTGACTTACTATTCTAAGACACACGTGGCAGAGTAACAGAGTCCCAGAAACAGTTGGGCTTACCGTGCACACAGTGAAAACTTCCTCAGGCCGTAGGGAGGGGCCCGGTGCTTCCACTGGACCGTGGCGTCCGTGGCAATCATCTGCAAGTGCTCCACTGAGGAGCAGTGGTTCTCAAAGCTCTCCTGAGAGCCGCAGGTGATCAGGCACACCTGGCAGTAGAACTGGACCTCGGGCTGCGTGGGTGGCCCTTCCGGCTTGTCGTCCACTGAAGGGGGCAGGAGGTCCGCGCGTCCCAAGCCGTGGTTCTGCTCCGCCTCCCACACGGCCATTTCCACGTCACTGTGAGCGTAGCTGCATCGGCTCACCCCGTGCCTGCACGGCTTCCCAGCAGAGACGTACATGCAGTAATCCAGTTTCTCTACGTTTTGCGGGCAGGGCCGGATCTCCGTGTACTGCTCCTTCATCTTCCCGTCGGTGATCACGTGGACCAGAATGGCTCTCCAGTGCTGGGTGCAGGCCCAATTCCAGTCCTTCGAGGAGATCTTCGGGGGGCTCTGATGGAAGCACGGCTCGCAGATCTCCTGGAAGGAGCCCCCGAACTCGCTACGGATTTCCTCCGAGACGGTGCCCCGCACGGGCACGGAGAGGCCGTTGGCAAGGCCGCCGGTCTGAGCCTGCCGCACCAGCGCTTTCAAGACGTGCCTCTCCATGCCCGTCTGCTTCTCGAACATCCACACCTCCACCTCCTCCCGGCACCAAGCGAAGGTGCAGTAGTTCCGGTGCCTCTTGCAGCCAGACCCGACGACGTAATACCGGCAGATTTCGTAACTGGCCGGCCTGGGGAAGTCAGGCCTCCTCCCGACCTTCCGCCAGGATTTCGCACTCGAGCCCTTCCGCCTGGCCAGGAGGATTTCCATCATGCACTTGTGTTCTGTCTCCTTCAGCTGGTAGGTGCTCTCGTTCACCCGGAGAGTGCATGCTGAGCAAGCCAGGCGGAGCTCCAGCTGTTTCTGGAGGCTGTCCAGTAAAGACGGAACTACCCCGTTCTGCCTAGGCATTTCCCGGAAAGCCCTAACGACCCCACAGTCAATAAAGGAGAGGCTCTGTTTTAGCACTCGGAAGCCCCGTGGATACTTGGCGCGAGGGTTCCCAGGTCAGTCCGTAGTCACAAAATCCTAAGGGTTAAAAAAAGAAGAAGGTTAGAAAGGAGACGACTAAAGAAGAAGAAGAAGAGATTGGATTTATACCCCGCCCTTCGCTTGGAGTCTCAGAGCGGCTTACAAACTCCTTTCCCTCCCCCTCCCCACAACAGACACCCTGTGAGGTGGGTGGGGCTGAGAGAGCTCTGACACAAATGGCTCTTTTCCACGGACAGCTGTGCCAGAGCTTGTGACTGACCCAAGGTCACACCAGCAGCTGCAAGTGGAGGAGTGGGGAATCAAACCCGGTTCTCCCAGATTAGAGTCCGCACACTTAACCACTACACCACACTGGCTGTCTTATACCCCGCCCTTCACTACCAAAGGTGTCTCAGAGCGGCTTACAAACTCCTCCCCCTCCCCACAACAGACACCCTGGGAGGTGGGTGGGGCTGAGAGAGCTCTGACACAAACTGCTCTTTTCCAAGGACAGCTGGGCCAGAGCTTGTGACTGACCCAAGGTCACACCAGCAGCTGCATGTAGAGGAGTGGGGAATCAAACCCGGTTCTCCCAGATTAGAGTCCGCACACTTAACCACCACACCAAACTGGCTCTCCAGTTGGACTCCCACTCTGGAGTCCTCCTTCTCTCATCAAATGCTCTACACTGAGTCAACTGCAGTATATTTTCCAGGGTTCCCCAACACGGTGCCCGTGGGCACCACAGGACCCACCAACCTTCCCCGGGGCCAGCCAAGGGTTTGTAAAAAGTGGCCGGGGCCAGGCGACAGCCCTTCCCTCCACCGCCACCATTCTGGAAGAGAGTAGTAGTCCTGAAAGGGGGGAAAGCGCAAAACTAAACATCACATCATTGGCTTGCTATCCCCCCCCCCCACACACACACACATCAAGCTACAAAGGTAAAATATTCAGGTTGAGAGTATCCCTTCAGAGAGCTACAAAGGAGAGGAGGAGGAGGAGATTGGATTTATACCCCGCCCTTCACTACCCAGAAGGAGTCTCAGAGCGGTTTATAATCTCCTTCCCCTTCCCCTCCCCACAACGGACACCCTGCAAGGTCGGTGGGGCTGAGAGAGCTCTTTCGAGGACTGCTCCTGAGAGAACGGCTCCGAGAGAACTTGTGACTGGCCCAAGGTCACACCTGCAGCTGCATATGGAGGACTGGGGGATCAAACCCGGTTCTCCCAGATTAGAGTCCGCACCCAACCAATGTTCCCTCTGAGCTGTGGAGTCTTGTTAGCAAAAAGTCTACTTTGTGAGCTACTGACATTAAAGTTGTGAGCGAGCGATTTGGCTACTGCATAAATTAGTTTGCTCTGGAGCCCTCCTTCCTGAGCTAAGACAAAAATCTGTGAGCTGGGGGCTAAAAAAGTGTGAGCTAACTCACACTAACTCAGCTTAGAAGGAACACTGCTCCCAACCACTGCATCAACCTGGGCAGACAAAGGACCTGCAAGGTCCCTTCCAACTCTTAACATTCTACAATTCTATGATCCAGCATGCTTGCCAGCTGCCAAACAAAGCCGAACCTTGAAGTAGGGTTACCAAACCTCCCGGCAGTGGCAAAAGATTCCCCAGGATTACTGCTGATGTCCAGGCAACAGAGATCAGTTCACCCACCACTTCGGAAGGTGGACTCTACGGCATTCCACTCCATTTAAGTCCCTCCCCGCCACAAACCCCGCCCTCCTCAGACTCCGCCCCCCAAGCTCTCCAGAGGTTTCCCTCTGAAGCACCCAAATCATACCTGATCTTTGGCAGAACCTTCTATGAACGTGTATTTCTTACAGCCAGGAGGGTGAGTGAGCTAGCAGCTTACCCTGCCCAGAGTTCCAATTCACAAGTCTAATATCAATCCCTTTAAATATTTTGGAATACCAAACGAGTGCATATTCTTAGTAAATATTCAGTTGACAAGAGTTTGTTATCACCAACTCCAGAACTATTTAATACGAAGCCGAAAGCTCCAAGCCAGAGTTACAATCATCCCAAACTCCCAAAATGCAACAATCATGAGCCATAAACCAAGGTTACAATGTGACACCACGAGTTCCAAATACGACGAATTTACACAACAGGCTTGTTGATTTTTGAAGCTATGCAGCAACATAAGCACTGCGGCATATCAGTCCTCCTTCTGAAGCGTTTGATAGCTTGAAAGAGACTTCCTAGAGCATTGGTTCCGACTTGAATATCGATCTCCACAACAGAAGGGTGACGCAGCTTTGAAAAAGAGGACGGAGACATGTTTACATGCCTGGGATACACATTGCTGCATAAACTTCCAATTGCTGATCTGTTGTATTATAAATCGGTCATACTGAGAACTTCGAAAGCGTTCGGAAGTAGCAGTGTCACATTATAGCTCATGAGTGTTGCATTGTGAGAGTTTGGGAACATTTATGTGTTACACTGTAACTCCGGCTTGGCGCTTCCGACTTTGTATTAAATACTTTTGGAGTTGGTCGTAAGAAAACCTTGATAACGGAATCTTTGTTAAGAATACACACTCGTTTGGCATTTCAAAACATTCGTTTAAAGGCACCGATAACTAGACTTGTTAACGGCATCCGCAATGTTCGTCTGTTTTTGAAAACTGGCACACTGTGTTTCCTCCTCTTGTTTTCTCTACTTTGCCCAGACAAACCCTGGTTTTTTTTTGTTTCTTTCGACTGGAACAACTTGATAAAGAGTGTCTGCGTTTTGGTTTTGGTTCTCCCACGGGCAACTCAGCTCGGTCTCAGACTCCATGTGATGCTGGGTTGAGTAATCCTCCCACCCACCCCCACTTCGAGGTTTATTTTTTACAAAATGCAAAGCAGCTTTTGATGGATCAGCCCAGGGGGAAGGACTGCTTCCTTCCTGAGGTTTCTCTGTTCAAAATCCCCTCCTCCCCCAAGCTGATGCCCATTAACCAAATAGGCCCGGGATTCCTCCTGGTTCAAGAGAACTTCTTGAGTAAACACGCCAACGCTGAATCTGAAAAGAATCTGAAAAGAATCTGAAAAGAACGATCTACGGGAAATACCCTTGAACCTTAGCTAAAGGTAGTACATGGGGATTATTTTCGGATTTTGCCATGCGCCGATTAAAAGACACAATTCACAAGCTGGAGGGGAGTAGATTACGGTGGACAGCAGTGCAGAACAACGTTTGCGTCCGGGGCACCTTTAAGACCAACAAAGTTTAATTCTGGGTATAAGCTCCCGTGTGCATGTGCACTTGGGCTGTGGTCACACACACTAAATGATCCACTTTCAAACTGGATTTTAACTGTGTGAACTGGCAAAACCCACTTGGAAAGCGGAGAGTGGATTGTTTAGTGCTAGGGGGTAGACTCAGAACTCTGAGCATGAGATTTCTGTGGAGAATGTCAATAAATCAAAAGTAGGTTTGCAGCTTACAGAGCTAATGTTGTAAGCATGTTTTTATTTTAAGTTTTAAAAAATCTGTGTGTTTGTGTCCTTTATGAAGTGTATATCTCCGCTACCTGGCATTACCTTTTATTATAATAACGCTTTCGATTTACTGATCGCTCTTTCCCACACACCTGCAGGCTCAAGGCGATTTTACAGTTACTCTTTGACAATTGGACTAACAATATTTGTGGGGATAGGGAAGACAACATACAGCATTTTAATTACACACACACATTGCAGCTAGCCGGGGCTTCATCTGCGGACACACACGGCCCAGCCCGACAAGGTCTCCTTTGTGTCAGATCCGGCCTTCATAACCAATGAGTTCGACACCCCTGGTTTAGTGTGTGTGACTGGAGCCTTGGTCAGATACCTGAATTGCGCATGCGCACGGAAGCGGATACCCAGAATTAAACTTTGTTGTTGTCTTAAAGGTGCCACTGGACTCAAAACTAGGGGAAGGGGGGCTTTTTAAACAGACAACGGCTACAAATAGCCACAGTGGTCCACAACCTCCCCCCCAAAAAAACAAAACGTGCTATGCTTTTTCTTCAGACCAACCAAATTATCCAAAAACTGTGAGCACCAGTGTTCCCTCTAAGCCGAGTTAGTGTGAGCTGGCTCACAGTTTTTTAGCCTCCCACTCACACCGTTTTGTCTTAGCTCAGGAAGGATGGCTCCAGAGCAAACTATTTTATGCAGGAGCCAAACCGCTTGCTCACAACTTTAATGCCAGTAGCTCACAAAGCAGAATTTTTGCTCAGAAGACTCCACAGCTTAGAGGGAACATTGGTGAGCACACTTTTGAATTCCTTCACTTTTTCCGGGATGTAGATCTCAACTTACAAGGTCTGGGAGTAGACTTACCAACTCTGGGTTGGGAAATTCCTGGAGATTTGGGGGTGGAGCCTGGGGAGGACAGAGACCTCAGTGGGTTACAATGCCAAAAGTGTCCACCCTCCAGAGCAGCCATTTTCTCCAGGGGAACTGATCTCTGTAGACCTGCGGTCATTCTGAGAGATCTCCAGCCATTTCCAGATGACAGAAATCAGTCCCCCTGCAGAAAACGGCCACTTTGAAGGGTGGACACTATGGCGTTCTACCACAAATGAAGTCTCCCCTCTCTGCAAACCCCGACCCTCTCCAGGCTTTATCCCGAAATCTCCATGAATTTCCCAACCCAGAGTTGGCAACCCTACGAGGAAGATCTGTTGACAAATATGAACTCTCATGATGCGGCTGCCTGACTCAACGTTGCTTCAGACTCGCATTCCTAAACCGAAAATACGCCCCCCCTCCAGCCAAACAGCAAACAGAAATCCCTCAAGGACTCCAGAGTTAAACCCAAAGGCCTGGATCCCTGAGTCACCGACTGTTAGCCATGGGGTGGGGCAAGAACACAAAACATTTGTTTGCCAAGTCTCAGGGTCTGTGTGTTCGCAATGAAATCTGCTGTTCGGGTGAGCCTACTGCGTATAGCTCATGCTGGCTGTTTCCATGAGTGGAATCCTACCATGTAATTTCTGCATCTTTAATGCACCGTGTAGGTCTTTATGAGGGCCTCGGCCTCTCTGCCCTGTTGTTGGCCCTCCTGAGGAACTGATTGGCTGCCATGTGAGACAGGATGCTGGACTAGATGGACCACTGGTCTGATCCAGCAGGGCTCTTCTGATGTTCTTATGAAGGCCTCAGCCTCTATGCCCTGTTGTTGGCCCTCCTGAGGAACTGGTTGGCCACCGTGTGAGACAGGATGCCAGACTAGATGGACTACTGGTCCAATCCGGCAGGGCTCATGTTTTTATGATCCTTTTAACTAGAGATGCTGGGGATTGAACCTGGGACCTTCTACATGCCAAGCAGATGCTCTCTTATACTCCAGCAAGGTCAATATTGTCTACTCTGAATGGTAGCAGCTCTCCAGGGCCTCAGGCTGAGGTCTTTCACATCACCTCCTACCTGACCCTTTTAGCTGGAGATGCCAGGGACTGAACCTTCTCCATGCCAAGCAGAGGCTGTCTGACTGAGGACCCTGCAAAATTAAACCCCCCTAATTAACTGCAGGATTGCAGCACACAAAAAACAAATCTTGCACAGTGACATTCAAATGCAAGCTATCCCAAAGCATTGTGCAGGCTTTCTCTGTTTTGCTAGCTTCCTTCCACAGTCAGCACAGCAAAACCAAGTGCTTCCCTTGACACCACTTCCCCTCTCGTAGCTTTGGGCTGCCAACTTTTCTGCTGACATTGCTCCTGTGACTTTACCACACGGTTGTCAAATGACCAGGATGGGGGTGGAGGAAGAGCCTATACCAACTCGATCTGCAGGAATCGACACACTTCTCCAGGCATAGAGTCAGATGCAATCCTCAACGAACGCCTGTAGCTCTTCGAAGCTGGGCAACTCTACTTCAACAGCAGGTCCAACGAGCACCAATGTAGCTCGATGAATTGTCTCTCCGTGGCACTGCTGTGGCAAGCATGCCATCTGGGGCCCTCCCCAAAAGATATACTCTCTTTGTGGCATTGGAGGAGGACGACGAAATTGGATTTATATCCCGCCCTTCACTACCCTAAGGAGTCTCAACGCGACTTACAATCTCCTTCCCCTCCCCACAACAGACACCCTGTGAGGTAGGTGGGGCTGAGAGAGCTCTCTCGAGGACTGCTCGTGAGAGAACAGCTCTGAGAGAACTTGTAACTGACCTAAGGTCTCACCAGCAGCTGCACGTGGAGGAGTGGGGGATCAAACCCGGTTCACTCACATTGGAATCCGCAAACATGGATCCGCCTTATCAGGGCTTTTTTTGTAGAAAAAGCCCAGCAGGAACACATTAGCATAATAGGCCACACCCAATAGCAGAAACTCATTGGCATATTAGGCCACACCCCTAACAACACAGCTCATTAGCCTATTAGGCCACACCCCCATGTTACCAGAAGTGTGCTCATCCAGCCACACCCACCTTCTGCTTCTTATTCTGTTTGTTGTCAAAACTCAGGGCTTTTTTTGTAGCAGGAACTTCTTTGCATGTTAGGCCACACACCCCTAATGTAGCCAATCCTAATGAGTGTCTGCTGTTGGGTGTGGCCTATTATGCTAATGAGTTCCTGCTGGGCGTGGCCAACTCGGGAGCCAGCCGGAACTCCATTCCTGTGCGTTCCTGCCCAAAAATAGCCCTGCGTCTTATACAGAATCAGACCATTGGTCCACAAAGCTGTCAGTATTGCCTCTCGAGACTGGCAGCCGCCTTCCAGTGTCTGAGACAGACGTCTTTCACATCTGGTCTTTTTAAAAATTTCTTTACTGAAATTAAATATAGTCTAACTTTCTCGCAGGGATGCAAGGTGGTTTACACGGAGTGAGTCAGTACAATCACCAAAAAAATGGGACGTTCAGTAACCAGTGCATTAGGATTTCAAAAGTCTGAAGTTGCCAGAAGGAACTGAAGCATAAATATTCACATGACACAGTAAGCGGTACAGAGATTACATAACAGGATCCTATTTACGGTCAGCTACACTCAGCGGTAAAAGAACATAAGAACATCAGAAGAGCCCTGCTGGATCAGACCAACGGTCCATCTAGTCCAGCATCTTGTCTCACACGGCAGCCAACCAGTTCCTCTGGAGGGCCAGCAACAGGGCATAGAGGCCGAGACCTTCCTAAGAACATCAGAAGAGCCCTGCTCAATCAGACCAAAGAGGGTCCATCTAGTCCAGCATCCTGTCTCACACAGTGGCCAACCAGTTCCTCAGGAAGGCCAACAACACAGCAGAGAGGCTGTGGCCTTCATAAGAACATCAGAAGAGCCCTGCTGGGTCAGACCAGAGGTCCATTCAGTCCAGCATCCTGTCTCACACAGTGGCCAACCAGTCCCTCTGGAGGGCCAATGACAGGGCACAGAGGCCAAGGCCTTCATAAGAACATCAGAAGAGCCCTGCTGGGTCAGACAGGTGGTCCATTCAGTCCAGCATCCTGTCTCACACAGTGGCCAACCATTTCCTCTGGAGGGCCAATGACAGGGCACAGAGGCCGAGGCCTTCATAAGAACATCTGAAGAGCACTGCTGGGTCAGACAGGTGGTCCATTCAGTCCAGCATCCTGTCTCACACAGTGGCCAACCATTTCCTCTGGAGGGCCAATGACAGGGCACAGAGGCCGAGGCCTTCATAAGAACATCTGAAGAGCCCTGCTGGATCAGACCAGTGGTCCATTCAGTCCAGCATCCTGTCTCACACAACGGCCAAACAGTTCCTCTGGACAGCCGACAGGATTAGTGCCTCCGAATGTGAAGGTTCCCCTCAGTCACCGTGGCTAGTAGCCATTGAGAGACTTATCCTCCATGAATCTATCTAATCCCCTTTTAAAGCTATCTATGCCAGTGGCCACTACTACATCCTCT
>NW_015167608.1:10712-50289 GCF_001447785.1 Gekko japonicus
GGTTATTATGGAATGTTTTATTTCAACATGATGAATAAAATATTTTAAGACAAGGTGTTCAAATGTTTTCCAAATCATTTCTAAAAAATATGTACAGTACCAGATTGATCTAATTTCTGTGCACTGAGGACAAGCAAGTCCTAGGTTACAAACGGAACTCTCCAATGCAAGAACAAGATGCATTTCTTCCTTTTGGAGGTGCCATTGTCAGAAGAAAAGAAAAAGGTTTCAGTTTTGTTTTTGCATGTGGGTGGGTATTCTGTTTGTAATAATTGTTTGGATACACTTTATTTTTAATATGCCAGCTGTGATAATTTCATGCCAAGTAAGAATGCCCATAGTCATATTTTATGTTCCTAAAGTAATAGAATGACTTTCAATCTGGAAAAGAAAAACGAAGTGCTAATGTAGCATTTTTTTCAATTTTTCCGAAAATTATTTTTCCCCAAAAAAAACCTGGGGAAAAACAGGTTTCTTTTCCGAGCTTCAAAATTTCCTGAAATTTTACATCTCTAATGAGGCCGCACTATATACCTATACCGGGGTATTACACTATCAACCGTTTTATTCTCAATCCCTTTCCGAATAATCGCTAACATAGAGTTTGCCTTTTTCGCCGCTGCAGAACACTTGGTTGACACTTCCACTGAGCTGTCCACTATGACCCCAAGATCTGTTTCCCCTCTCAGTCTCAGCAAGTTCAGACCCCATCAGCCTATCCTTGAAGCTGGGATTTTTGGTCCCAGTGTTCATCACCTTAGTATAGAGCACAGTCCCTAACCATTTATCCGAGGAAGTCTGTGAACCATTTCGTGCAGTGCGACCCTATTACTGGCACAGAAAAGCCCGCTTGAATAGTTCCGTTTTGCACAGTTTGTGGAAAGCCACGAGGCAGACCGATCCACGATGCAGGAGCCACAACAAAGAAAGCATGTGGACGAGCAGGTGTCGATTTTGTCTATTTGCAGGTTGGCGGCACCCAACTGCAGAAGCCTCTGACAACTTCAGCAAAGTTGTCGCGGTGGGAAGGAGGAGGAGGAGGAGATTGGATTCCTACCCCGCCCTTCACTACCCAAAGGAGTCTCAGAGCGGCTGACAAACTCCTTTCCCTTCCCCTCCCCACAACAGACACCCTGTGAGGGAGGTGGGGCTGAGAGAGCTCTTACAGACACCGCTCTTTGCAGGACAGCTCTTGTCAGAACTATGGCTTGCCCAAGGTCATCCGGCAGCTGCAAGTGGAAGAGTGGAGAATCAAACCCGGTTCTCCCAGATTAGAGTCCGCACTCTTAACCACTACAGCAAACTGGTGTAGGCGGGCCCACAAATACCTCCTACCTGATCCTTTTTAACGAGGTGCCGGGGATTGAACCTGGGCCCTTCCGTATGCCAAGCAGAGGCTCCACCACTGAGCCATGGCCCCTCGCCACACCCCCTCCTACCGTCTGTGACCATTTTCACTTCCTGATCTTGATCCACAATGTGGTTTCCAGGGTCGAGTCGCCGCAAATATTATAAATGACTTCCCCGTTCGCAAGGCAAACTCAAAATAATTGCCATTACGTAACGGCAGCCAACCCGCGTAGCACAAACAGAAAGAGCCACGGCAGATACCGAGGTTTATTCATTCCATTTATACCTCGCCCTTTTCCCAGCAAGGACCCCAAAGTGGCTGACACCGCTCTCCTGTTTTATCCTCACAACACCCCTGCGAGGTAAGCTAGGTTTAGAGCAGGGGTGTCAAGCATAAGGCCCGGGGGCCGGAACCGGCACATCTAGGTCTCTTATGTGGCCTGCAAGCAACTAGGGCGAGGGAGGGAACAGGAGACCGCTTCAGGGGGAGTGGGTGGAGCCACTTTGATTGTGGCTTCGGCGTGGCGGAACAACTTTGTCTGCGGCAGTCAAGCTCACAACTTTACTGCCGGTAGCTCACAAAGTAGAATTTTTGCTCACAAGACTCTACAGCTTAGAGAAAGCACTGCCCGCCACCACAACTGGTTCTTATTTTGGGAGGTAAAAGGCCAGTTCACACATGCATATTCCTCTCCACTTGATATTTATTTATTTATTGTTAAATAAAGAGACGACAGGACTCACAAGAATGGGTTTAAATTAAGGGCGGGGAGGTACCGGCTGGATATTAGGGAAAACTTTTTGACAGTTTAGAGGAGGAGGAGATTGGATTTATCCCCCGCCATTCACTACCCAAGGGAGTCTCAGAGCGGCTTACAAACTCCCTTCCCTTCCCCTCCCCACAACAGACACCCTGTGAGGTAGAAGAAGAAGAAGAGATTGGATTTATACCCCGCCCCTTCACTACCCAAGGGAGTCTCAGAGCGGCTTACAAACTCCCACAACAGACACCCTGTGAGGTAGAGGAAGAAGAAAAGATTGGATTTATACCCCGCCCTTCACTACCCAAGGGAGTA
Organism: Gekko japonicus; assembly: GCF_001447785.1. Lineage (NCBI taxonomy): Eukaryota > Metazoa > Chordata > Lepidosauria > Squamata > Gekkonidae > Gekko > Gekko japonicus. The sequence continues at coordinate 13,139 of NW_015167608.1, forward strand.
TGAGAGCAGCTTAAAAACTCCTTTCCCTTCCCCTCCCCACAACAGACACCCTGTGAGGTAGGTGGGGCTGAGAGAGCTCTGACAGAAACGGCTCTTTTTCAAGAACAGCTCTTATCAGAACTATGGCTTGCCCAAGGTCATCCAGCAGCTGCGAGTGGAGGAGTGGGGAACCAAACCTGGTTCTCCCAGATTAGAGTCCGCACACTTAACCACTACGCCAGACTGGTGCACCAATGGAATCAGCTGCCTGGGGAGGTGGTGAGCTCCCCCTCACTGGCAGTCTTTAAGCAGCGGCTGGACAAACCCTTGTCAGGGATGCTCTAGGGTGATTCTGCACTGAGCAGGGGGTTGGACTAGATGGCCTCTACGGTCCCTTCCAACTGTGATTTCTCACAGGGTGGATTACACAGAGTGAGCCGGTAGAATTGACAAACCGGGACATCCAATAACCAGCGCCTTAGGATTTTAGAAGTCTAGAAGCAAACAGAAAGAACTATAGCAGCGCAAAAGTATACACATGACACATTAAGCAGTATAGAAATTAGTTAAACAGGGTCCCACTGACCACAAGCTCTACACAGCAGCAATGTTCCCTCTAAGCTGAATTAGTGTGAGCTAGCTCATGGTTTTTTAGCCTCCGGCTCACACATTCTTGTCTTAGCTCAGGAAGGAGGGCTCCAGAGCAAACTAACTTATGCAGTAGCCAAATTGCTCACTCACAACTTTAATGCCAGTGGCTCACAAAGTAGAGTTTTTGCTCATAAGACTCCACAGCTTAGAGGGAACATTGCACAGCAGTACACAGTTCCTAATCTTTTATCCAAGCACGTTTGGAAAAACACTTCATACAGCGCAACCTGCGCCAAAAGGCTTTCTTAGAGAGTTCTGTTTTACAAAGTCATTGATGACCCACAGAGCTGAATGAGCAACCGGGCTTCAGTGCCACAGACTGAACTTCCAGGTCACCCGGCGTCGACTCAAAACACTTCTCTCAGCTGGCTCATAGCTTGCGAGCCTGTGGTTTCCGCACTGAACGCATTGTGAGTCAGACGGCCAAATACCAAACAACGTGGGTTTTCAGGGAGGGTAGTTTTGTTTCGGTAAGAATCTCAGATTCCTAATAACATTCCAGAAACCCAAACAACTGACCCAAAACCGTGATTTTTGAGTATTTTTTCAGCTCAAGAGTCCTATTATGCAAACCTCTGTCTACTCCGGTATTGTGGGGTTCGTGTGGTGTACTGGTTAGTCGTTAGAATCTGGGACAGGCAGCCTCATAAGAACATAAGAGAAGCCACTTTGGACTCCTATAAAGGGGTCATTTAATAGAAAAAGAGGTGCAGGGGCTCATTTGCATAACTCATTTGCATAACTCGTTTGCATATGCCACACCCCCTGACATCACCGGAAGTGTGTCAGAAGGCAACACCCACCGCTCAGGCGCCACTGGACTGTTTTGGACTGCTAGCTATCGAGGGGGGGGGAACGTGCAGATCTGTCCTCACAGAGGAGGGAGAGCTTGTACCTGAATAAAACTTGGTCTTAAAGGTGCCACTGGACTGTTTTGGATCGGGGGGCTGGGGGGGGGCTCTGCAACTTGCCTGGCTGCTTCTTGCTCTGACTGAGGGCTGCTGGGAGCAGGGGGTGGGGTTTGTTGCATATTACCGCCCCCTGGGCTCTTTACTGCCGGAGCGCCGCTCCTGCAGGAAATGACCCCTGCTCCTATAGGTACACAGAAAAAGAAGAACTTCTAAGGTTTGACACTGACACCTTTTAAAGGGAATGAAGAGAAATTTTTGAGAATTGTAGCGCCTCCTGGGCCCATAAGTGATTCTCAAATTAATATCTCTAATGGTGGAGGACACCTTTTTTGAAGGCTGTTTACATTTTTTAACTCCAAAAGTACATTGATTTGCCAGGTTTGGTAGGGTGGCGGATGGGTACTACACCAACAAGGAAATCATGGCCACTAGAAAAATTTAGAAGCTATAATTTGATATTATTTTTTTTGTTGTTCAGTCGCACAGTCGAGTCCGACTCTTTGCGACCCCATGGACCAGATCACGCCAGGCCTTCCTGTCTTCCGCCGTCCTCTGAAGTTTGCTCAATTTCATGTTCGTTGCATCGATGACACTGTCTAACCATCTCATCTTTTGCCGTCCCCGTTTTTTTTGACCATATGATTTGTAACTGTTTCAGTTTTTTTAAAATAGCTTCCTGCTCTCCATGTGGTTTGTGAAAGAGGACTGTGATGTTTTATTGAGAATTTCAGCTGCTCTAAAAAGTATTACGTTATCATTAAAAGGGTACATTAAAAGGGAATTTCAGCGGAAATGGCAAAATCTTATTACTCATATTATAAGAATAGCTAATTTTTTTGGTTTAGAATTATCTATCATATTAAAGGTTAATGCAAGTATTGATTATAGTTTTAATAGTTTTAATCTTTTATTTATATTCCACTAATATTTAAATCAGGTGTCAAACATGCGGCCCAGGGGCTGGATCAGGCCCCCGGAGGGTTTCTATCAGGCTCGCAGTGGAACTGTCTGTCTTCTGCTGCTTCTTCCAGTTCTGCTGCTGCTGCGTCATTGTAGGATTGCAGCTTACAGATACACACCTGAACAGCATACTCAAGATTGCAACAGCACAGACAATTTGATGCAATAATTCAGAGCAAGAGGTGTCAGTTATCAGACACTGTTAAATAAGCAAAATATTGCAAGAGTACCAATGCCTTAAGACATGATTTTATCTTAAGTAAAAAAAAAACACCTTTGTGTCCCTTATAAAGTTTATATCTCCACTACCTGGCATTACATTTTATGACACACATGGCCCGGCCCAACAAGGTCTCATTTATGTCAGATCCGGCACTCATAACAAATTAGTTCGACACCCCTGATTTAAATAATTAATAAGAATAAAATTTAGATCTAGACAAACAATTAAGCCAACGATGATTTAATTTTCGCATGGATGTTTAATAGCTAAAGATGTGACCTCTTTTATTGTTAATAGATTATCGCTAACATTAGGAAAGTTTTGTCTGTTAGATTCTCTCTTAAAAAACAATCCTGAACCAGTGTAGTAATATTGATGTTTTTTATTGTCTGCGTCTATATTTGAAATATGTAATACATCTGATAATATATTTGATTTTACTTGTTGTATGCAACGGCTCACAATATTTTATAAACTTGATGAATCTCTATTTTTCCCCTACCCCCTCTTCCATTTTTGTAGGCCACTTTTTCGATAAAATCTAAAAAAAAAATTAAAAGGGTACAGGTCGTGAAGATTCATGCTCTTCCCTGCTTCGTGCATTCAGAACAGTGAGGCATCATGGGAACTGTAGATTCCATGATAAAATAGCACTAGGAATAGGCATGGCCCTAAAAGTCTGTGACCAGATCACGGGAGGTTCCGCTCTATTCTGCTGTGGTCAGGCCTCACCTGGAGTACCGTGTCCAGTTTTGGGCACCACATTTTAGGAAGGATGTTGACAAGCTCAAGCGTGTCCAGAAGAGGGCAACCAGGATGGAGAGAGGGTTGGAATCCGAGTCTTACGAGGAAAGGCTGAAAGGGTTGGGTCTGTTTAGCCTGGGAAAGAGAAGGCTTAGAGGGGACATGATTGCAGCCTTCAAGTATTTGAAGGGCTGCCATGTAGAAGATGGAGCAGATCTCTTCTCTCTTGCTCCGGATTGCAAGACTGGGTCTAATGGGTGGAAATTACAAGGGGGTCGATACCAGCCGAATATCAGGAGAAACCTCCTAACTGCAAGAGTGGTTGAACAGTGGAACAGACTGCCTCAGGAGGTGGTGGATGCTCCCTTCGCTGGACGTTTTCAAGCGAAGGCTGGACGCCCCCCTTTCCGATATGTTGTAGGCAGGGGTTGTTTCGTAGAAAAAGAGCTAGGGGAACTCATTAGCATAACTCATTAGCATATGCCACACCCCCTGACATCACCAGAAGTGTATACATTTGTTTTGCTTCAAATTGCATGGGGGGGGGGGGTAAGGATAGATCTCTCAATTCTGGTGAGGGGATTTGGATTGGGGTCTAGATATTCCCCATCACTAGTAAAACACTTTTAGATGGCAACACAATTTTGTCCTCCCCTTGCCCCCTTTGTCAACTCTTCTTAACCCGTGGTAGTTCATTTTTGTTAAGTTGTTCCCTGGAAACCACATTTGAAAAAATAAAGATAGCTCACCACATCCTGCACTTCTTGCAGCTTCATGTTGGCTTGTCATTGTGTTTGTGAAGTTTAATTAAGTATTTTTATCCAGCTGTCTCTTTGTTTCATTAGCCAGGATACTATGAGAAACTTTAAATAGTTACAACGACTGCACCGCTAGAGCCTTTGTTGATGTGTCCAATGTGCTTTTTTCTGTTTCTCCACATGCTGCCAACAAGCCATGTATTTTTATGAACCTTTTTGTTATTGGTGGTTGTGTTTTGAGAAGATGTTTAATAAAATGTAGTATTAAGAAAAAGAAAAAAAATAAGAGAAGCCAGGTTGGATAACGCCAAGAGCCTCTCCAGTCCAACACACTTGCCCCCAAGCACCAAGAAGACAGAGCATCACTTGCCCCAGACAGAGTGTTCCATCTATACCTTGTGGCTAATAGCCACTCATGGACCTCTGCTCCATATAAGAACATAAGAGCAGCCAGTGCTGGATCAGTCCAACGGCCCCTCCAGTCCAACACTGTGTCACACAGTGGCCAAACCTTAGGTGCCATGAAGAGGTCCACCAGCAATAGCAGAAATTCCAGAAGACCTCCCATTATTGCCCCCCAAGCACCAAGAACACAGAGCATCACTGCCCCAAGACATAAGAACCCTAGAGATGCCATGTTGGTTCAGGCCAATGGCCACAGTCACCAAAACCCAGGGGCCATCAGAAGGTCCACCAGTGAAGCCAGAATTCCAGAAGCCCCCACCCAATGATGCTCCCCAAGCACCAAGAAGACAGTGCCCTAGACAGAGTGTTCCATCTATCCCTTGTGCCATCAAGAGGTCCAGCAGTGGGGCCAGAACTTCAGAATCCCTCCCACTGTGGACCCCCAAGCACCAAGAATACAGAGCATCACTGCCCCAGACAGAGTGTTCCATCTGTACCTTGCGGCTAACAGCCACAAATGGACCTCTGCTCCCTATGTTTCTCCAATCCCCTCTTGGCGCTGTCTATGCTTACAGCCGCCACCACTATATCAAGCCAATAGAAACGATCTCAGCTCCTCTTGCACTGTTCATGGAATGTCCCGTCCTGTGGATGGTATCAACTCACTCGGTGTCATCCACTCCAAGTCCAAGTGAGAAAAGCCGACTATAAATAACATAACGAATCCTTTTCTGAATTTTTTTTTAAAAAAAAAAATACGGAAGATGAGAAACACAGCAAGTGGAATAGATCCAGAGGAGTTTAGCCGTGTTAGTCTGTTGCTGCAAGACAGTAAAAAGTCCGGTAACACCTTTAAAAAAAAAAAGTAGTCATGTATGGCTGCGAGAGTTGGACTATAAGGAAGGCCGAGCGCCGAAGAATAGATTCTTTTGAACTATGGTGCTGGAGAAGACTCTTGAGAGTCCCTTGGATTGCAAGAAGAACAAATCAGTCAATCCTAAAAGAAATCAACCCTGACTGTTCCCTGGAAGGCCAGATAATGAAACTGAAGCTCAAATACTTTGGCCACCCAATGAGAAGGGAGCACTCACTGGAGAAGAAGGCCCTGATGCTGGGAAAGATTGAAGGTCAAAGAAGACGGGGACGGCAAAGGATGAGATGGTTAGACAGTGTCAGAGAGGCAACGAACATGAAATTGAGCCAACTTCAGAGGACGGCGGAAGACAGGAAGGCCTAGCATGATCTGGTCCAAATGGGGTCGCGAAGAGTCCCGACTGTGCGACTGAACAACAACAAAGGCACCTTTAAGACCAACAAACTGTATTGTAGCCTAAGCTTTCGAGAAACACAGCCCTCTTTGTCAGTGGCATTTGAAACATTTCAACACCAATATCCAACGGGGAAGCTGCTGAACTGGATTTCATATGTAAATCTGACTCAGTCAGACTTGGATTGAATAGAGATTTTGAATGCTGGTTATCTCATTCAGATTCCTCAATAGAACAAAGGGGTCACACCCAGCCTGGATTTGCACATTCTACCTTTTTCATGACTTTTGCGACTGCTTTGCATTTACATGGCACTTTCGGCTTCCTCTCCCCCTCCCTCCCCACCTGTATATCTCTGGCCAGTTTCTTCATACTCTCCATGCATCTGATGAAGAGAGCTGTGTTTCTCGAAAGCTTATGCTACCATATAGTCTGCTAGTCTTGAAGATGCTACTGGACACCAGTTTGGTGTAGTGGTTAAGTGTGCAGACTCTATCTGGGTTTGATTCCCCACTTCTCCACTTGCACCTGCTGATGTGACCCTGGGTCAGTCACAAGCTCTGGCACAGCTGTTCCTGAAAGAGCAGTTTGTGTCAGAGTTCTCTCAGCCCCACCCACCTCACAGAGTGTCTGTTGTGGGGAGGGGAAGGGAAAGGAGTTTGTAAGCCGCTCTGAGACTCCAAGTGAAGGGCGGGGTATAAATCCAATCTCTTCTTCTTAAGTGCACGGACTGTAATCTGGGAGAACCGGGTTTGATTCCCCACTCCTCCACTTGCACCTAGTGGATGACCTTGGGCAAGCCGTAGTTCTGATAAGAGCTGTCCTTGAAAAAGAGCCGTTTCTGTCAAGAGCTCTCTCAGCCCCAACCTACCTCACAGGGTGTCTGTTGTGCGGAGGGGAAGGGAAGGGAGTTTGTAAGCCACTCTGAGACACCTTTGGGTAGTGACGCGTGGAGTATAAATCCAATCTCTTCTCTTCTTCTTGTATAGCAGTTACGGTACGGTTGGACATAGTCAAGTACAAAATCCTTGGCCAGTCACTCTAAAGGAGGAGGAGGAGGAGGAGGAGATTGGATTTAAACCCTGCCCTTCACTCAGAGTCTCAGAGCAGCTTACAAACTCCCTTCCCATCCCCACAACAGACACCCTGTGAGGTAGGTGGGGCTGAGAGAGCTCTTTCCAGAACTGCCCTTTCAAGGACAGCTCTTGTCAGAACTATGGCTTGCCCAATGTCATCCAGCAGCTGCAAGTGGAAGAGTGGCGAATCAAACCCAGTTCTCCCAGATTAGAGCCCGCGCACTTAACCACTACACCAAACATAACCTACCTCACAGGGCTGTTGTGAGCAGCGTTCCCGCTAAGCTGAGTTAGTGTGAGTTAGCTCACAGCTTTCTAGCCTCCGGCTCATGCATTTTCATCTTAGCTCGGGAAGGGATGGCTCCGGAGCAAACTAATCTATGCAGCAGCCAAATCGCTTGCTCACAACTTTAACACCGGTAGCTCAGAAAGTAGAATTTTTGCTCACAAGACTGCATGGCTTAGAGGGAACATGTGAGTATAGAATCAGGGGAGAAATATTTTGCTGGGAGAGAGGCAGGCTTCGAAATATCCTCAAGAAACGAAACTATAGATTCGAGCCTAGATCCAAGTCTGGTAGCATTTTAGAGAGTGACAAGCAATGCTTCCTCTAAGCTACAGAGTCCCTGTGAACAAAAATTCTACTTTCTGAGCCACTGGCATTAAAGCTGTGAGCAGGTGATTTGGCCGCAGTTTGCTCCGGAGCCATCCTGACCGAGCGAAGATAAAAACGTGTGAGCGGGAGGCTAAAAAACTGTGAGCTAGCTCACACTAACTCAGCTTAGAGGGAACACTGGTGACAAGCAGTGTTCCCTCTAAGCCGAGTTAGTGTGAGCTACCTCACAGTTTTTGAGCCTCTGGCTCACACATTCTTGTCTTGGCTCAGGAAGGACGGCTCCAGAGCAAACTAATTTATCCAGCAGCCAAATCTCTTGCTCACAACTTTAATGCCAGTAGCTCACAAAGTAGAATTTCTGCTCACAAGACTCCACAGCTTAGAGGGAACATTGGTGACAAGGTATTCCGGGTACGAGCATTCGAGAGCCAAAGGCCCCCTTCAGGTTGGGTTCGTCATCTCCAAAGCTCATCTGTTCATCTATCTGTTCTACCGCAGGAACACACCCCCCCCCCCCCAAACCTTGTTCAGCCCTGAGTTTCTCAGAGGAAGGGCGAGATAAAAACACAAGCTTCCGAGCATCAACCAGATCCTTGCGTGAAATTTGCCTGCCAAATCTGTCCCTCCGCAGCAAATCTGTTTTGTCTTTCAGCCGCCGCCAGGAGACTTGCGAGCAGCTTTCGCTGGGTCAGACTATCTCGGTCCCCTCCTGTAACCTGACCCCCCCCCTCATCTCTACCCATGTAAACACAGCCTTTGAAACCAAGGTCCGCCCTCGCCAGGTGGGGCACCTAGCAACCGGAACCACCAGCCTTTGAAGGGTGTGGACAGAATGGAGCCGGTGGGGAAGAGAGCGGAAGAAGACGATCGGGGGCCTGGAGGCCAAGCCCTACGAGGAAAGGCAGAGGGACTGCGTGTTCAGTCTTGAGAAGAGGAGGTGGAGGGGGGACAGGACAGCTCTCTTGAAGTCTCTGAAGGGCTGTCACTCAGAGGAGTGCAGGGATCTCCTTCCGGTTGGCAGCAGAGGATACAGCGCAAGGATGGGTTTAAATGAAGGGTGGAAAGGGACCAGCTGACTGGGGGGGGGATTTACAGAAAGAGTAGTTTAAACAGTGGAATGGGCTACGTAGGGAGGTGGTGAGCTCCCCCTCCCTGGCAGTCTTCAAGCAGCGGCTGGACGAACACTTGTCAGGGATGCTCTAGGCTGATCCTGCATCGAGGGGGGGTTGGACTGGATGGCCTCTAGGGACCCCTTCCAACTCTACAATTCTGTGAATGACGAATGCATCACAAATGGCAGGGGGTTAGAAAGAAAGGAGGGAGGGAAGAAAGGATTATTTATTTATTTGATTTGTCAATCACCCAATCCCAGCAAGCACAAGGCTCTGGGAGAGGGAGAGAAAGAGAGATTTGGAAGGGACCTTGCAGGTCATCTAGTCCAACCCCCTGCACTCTGCAGGAGCATAGCCGAAAGATAGCCCTACAACATACCTGAAAGATGGTCATCCAGCCTCCGCTTGAAAACGTCCAGCCAAGGAGCATCCACCACGAAGGAAGGAAGGAAGGAAGGAGGGAGGGAAGGAAGGAAGGAAGGAAGGCTTCTGACCTATTGGTTGTGGGGAGGAGGAGGACAAGGAAGGAAGGAAGGAAGGAAGGAAGGAAGGAAGGAAGGAAGGGACTTTCTCAAACCTTTGTTAGTCAGTTTGGTGTAGTGGTTAAGTGCGCAGACTCTAATCTGGGAGAACCGAGTGTGATTCCCCAGATTCCCCTGGCTGGATGACCTTGGGCAAGCCGTAGTTCTGACAAGAGCTGTTCTTGAAAAAGAGCCGTTTCTTTCAAGAGCTCTCAGCCCCACCTACCTTGTGGGAAGGGGAAGGGAAAGGAGTTTGTAAGCCACTCTGAGACACCTTTGGGTAGTGAAGGGCGGGGGGTATAAATCCTATCTCTTCTTCTTCATCATCCAGTGGTCAGATGCAGAAGGAAGTCAAGCAAGAGGGTGAAAATAAACAGAAACCTTGCCCCACCTTAAAGATTAATCCCATTTCAGTTCAGCAAAAAAAAATATGGTGGGTTATTAGTTATTAGACGCTGAACTGCAGGCTGTGGAAGGTCAGTAGTTCAGCAGTTCAAGACCCGAGTGTGCCGCATGACGGAGTGAGCTCCCGTCTCTAGTTCCAGCTCCTGCCAACCTAGCAGTTCAAAAGCAAGACATTGCAAGTAGATAAATAGGTACCACTTCAGTGGGAAGGAAACAGCGTTCCGTGCGCCTTGGGGTTTAGTCATGCCGGCCACATGACCACGGAAACGTCTTCGGACAGCGCTGGCTCTTCGGCTTTGAAACAGAGATGAGCACCGCAACCCTAGAGTCGGACTCGATTGGCTTTCGAGCAAGGGGAACCTTTACCTTTACTTTCTCCAACGTCTCCAGATGAAACGAGAGATTCCCCACTAGACCGGTTCTTTTTTTTAACGTAGGAGAGGCATGAAAATAATTAAACAAACAACAAGGTGGCGTGACATCATCTTGGTTGGAATGCAGAGGCAGGCAATGGCAAACCACCTCTGAATGTCTCTTGCCCCGGAAACCCTATGGAATCGCCTTAAGTCAGCTGAGACTCCAGGACCCACCACCACCCTTCAAACCTAATCAAGAAAAAGAGAGACGATTCACTAGTTTCACTGAACCAATCTGCCAAACTATTTCTTTTTTCCTAAGCTACTTTGCTAAGCTGGGAATCTCTACCTGTTGAAGGTATCAACTACCCGGCTTCATCTCTACGAGGTCGGGATTTTGCATAATTACATTTTCACCTTGTTCTTCCTGCATTTCAAGGTCCCGTGACCTTATTCGGCAAATGGATTCCCGACTCCTGAACGCTTATGCCAGTGATGGCAAGTTTTAGAGACCGAGTGCCCAAACTGCGACCCAAAACCCACTTATGTATCGCAAAGTGCCAACACGGCAATTTAACTTGAATACTGAGGTTTTACTTTCGAAAAAACAACTCAAACATTAACTTAAGAGGATCCAAACAAAGTAAGGAAAGCAATCCCAAATGCTTTCATTTACTTAAAATTATTTGGCAGAGAATTCGACACTTTAATGATGGTCTGGGCCTGGCTGGGGCGATGGCACGCGTGCCCACAGAGAGGGCTCTGAGTGCCACCTCTGGCCCCCGTGCCATAGGTTCGCCACCACTGGCTTATGCCCTTGAAAACTCGTTGGTCTTTTAAAGGTGTTGCTAGATTCGAATCTCGAGCACACTGCTTGTTTTCTGGCAGCAGACGACAGTTGTCCAGAGCCGTACCAGTCCAAAATGCAAATCCAACCGCAATCCAGGTATCTTTCGCCAGGGCCAACCCAAACGACACAAAACAGCGGGTGAGCTCTCAAGTTCTCCAGAAAAAAAGTCTGCCTAGCCACTGCCCCCTATATGGGGGTGGTGGCCTAGCGAGGAACCCCTGCGCTGTATCTGAAGCAGCCCAACAGTCTCTAGTCCTGGGATCAAATCATGTCGGCCTTTTAAACCCTGCCAGAACTTCTGTTTATTTTTGCCGCAACAGGCAAACACAACTAACCCCCCTCTCGCCCCCAGCCTAAGTGGACGGGTATACAACACCTCCTCTGAACACACAGAGAAGAAAATAACTTTTGGGAGGTGTGAGTATTTGACCAAGTCTGGCCAAAGGTCAAGGAAGGCCAGAGATGAGTCTGAACGCAAACAGGGAGCCAGGGAGATTGGGGAGGGGCTGCGGCTCAGTGGCAGAGCCCCAGCTTGGCACGCAGAAGGTCCCAGGTTCAATCCCCGGCATCTCCAGTTCAAACGGACCAAGCAATAGGTGATGTGAAAGACCAAAAAGTATGGCCCCGGACTGCGGCTGCCAGTCTGAGTAGGCAATACCGACCCTGATAGACCCAAGGGTCTGATTCAGTGCCAGATTCAACCTCAGTGTGTTCACTTGGAGGGCTTCTTCACAGCCCCATTCGCTTTGCATTTCTGGTGGCAGCTTTTAAGAACATAAGAACATAAGAGAAGCCAGTGCTGGATCAGGCCAAAGGCCCATCCAGTCCAACATTCTGTCACACAGTGGCCAAAAGTACCAGGTACCATCAGGAGGTCCATCACCACATCTTGTGTTAATGAGGGCCTTTAGCTACACGGAGGATCAGATAGCCTCATTAAAGGTCTATCTTATTAGGTCTATCTTATTAGCCCTTGTATGTTTTTATAGTTTTATATGAGGTATGAATAGGCCCTTGTTTGTTATTTTAATTTATGTTGAATAAACACACATATATATTTTTGAATATTTTATGATTAGATTTTTAGAGTTGGCCCTTTTCTATTCCTGACTAACCTTTTTAGGTTCTGAATTCTAGGTTTAGGTTCAGTTTTCCCTCCCTTTTTTCTTTGTCCAAAAACACCAGGTGCCATCAGGAGGTCCACCAGTGGAGCCCTCCCACTGTTGGCTCCCCCAAGCACCTAGAAGACAGAGCATCCCTTGCCCCAGAGCCCCTATCTATACCTTGTGGCTAATAGCCACTGATGGACCTCTGCTCCAGATGCTTATCTAATTCCCTGGGTTAATCACTCTTTTCCTCAGCTCAGCATCCACTTTCAGAGGTTTTCCCAAGATCCTGGCAAAGATTTCCCCCCCCCCCTCCACCCCGCAGCTGGTTTCTAAAGATCTGGTTCGGATGTTTCTCTTTTTCGCCCCGATGTAGTTGAGAGGGGTGTGTGCGTCTCCCCCGCCCCCCGTAATCTCAACCAGTGTTCCCTCTGAGCCGAGTTAGTGTGAGCCAGCTCACCGTTTTTTAGCCTCCGGCTCGCACATTTTTTGTCTCCGCTCAGGAAGGGATGGCTCCAGAATTTACAATCTAATTTACATTTACAATCTAATTTACGCAGGAGCCAAGCCGCTCGCTCACAACTTTAACGCCGGTAGGTCACAAAGTAGCATTTTTGCTCACAAGACTCCGCCACTTAGAGGGAGCACTGATCTCAACTCCAGCGGGAAGAAATTGGAACAAAGGATAGATCGGACGGGAGTCGCGTCCCCACGTGTCTTTTCCCCCTCCGCGACTAGATCTGGGGACTCTCCCACCCCGTGGGGAGCCCCAGGACCCCCGCCCCGTCCGACTCCAAACCAGTGTTCCCTCTAAGCTGAGTTAGTGTGCGCTAGCTCACAGTTTTTTAGCCTCCAGCTCACACATCTTTGTCCTAGCTCAGGAAGGAGGGCTCCAGAGCAAACGGATTTATGCAGCAGCCAAATGGCTCGCTCACAACTTCAATGCCAGTTGCTCACAAAGTAGGATTTTTGCTCACGAGACTCCACAGCTTAGAGGGAACAGTCCAAACCCAATCTGATGACATTGACAAGACCCGCGTCGTGGGACTTTGCCCTCGCCGGTTGAACCTGGGCTGCCGCTTTCCACGGGAGGCGGTCCCGTTTCTCAGCCCGCCGCGGCGGGAGCGCGACCAGACCCGGGCAGCAGCCGGCGGCCGCGTTCACACGAGACGCGCGGGCAAAGTCCCAGGCGGGAACTGCTGGCTCGCTGGCCGGCATCCCGTGCGCATGGGGCCGGAGTATGCCAGTAGCTCACAAGGTAGAATTTTTTTCACAAGACTCCACAGCTTAGAGGGAACATTGAGCCGGGGTCTGTGCGGGGGGGGGGTATTTGTGACTTTCCTGCATTGTGCAGGGGGTCAGACTAGATGCCCCTGGATGACCCTTCTTCCAACTCTATGATTCTAGGTATTTCGTCCTGCTTTGCCACTGATGGGAAGCAGGAAAACCCCCCCACGCTTCCACAGGGCATCGTGGTGCTCTCGTGGACTTTGTGGCTTTCCCCAGCTTTACTGCAATCTTTCAGGAAAGGCTGCCACAAAGCTGGGGTGCAGCGGCTGGTGGTTTCCACATGGGAACACAATTGGTGCTAGCGTTGCCAACCTCCAGGTGGGGCCTGGGGATCTCCCGGAATGACAACTGCTCTCCAGGCTACTGAGGTCACGACTAAGGGGGGGGGGGACACACGTGAAGGAGGTTTATAAAAATTATGCACGAGCTGGAGAAGAGAAAATCGGCAAAGGGAAATTTCTCTCCCTCTCCCCAAAGACTAGAACTCGAGGAGAGTTCACCTCAGGGAGGATATTAAAAGGTAAAGGTCTCCCTTGCTCGAAAGCCAGTCGAGTCCGACTCTAGGGTTGCGGTGCTCATCTCCGTTTCCAAGCCGAAGAGCCTGCGCTGTCCGAAGACGTTTCCGTGGTCATGTGGCCGGCATGACTAAACAGCAAGGCGCACGGAATGCTGTTCCCTTCCCACCGAAGGGGTACCTATTTATCTACTTGCGATTTCTTGCTTTCGAACTGCTAGGTTGGCAGGAGCTGGAACTAGAGACGGGAGCTCACTCCGTCATGCGGCACACTCGGGTCTTGAACTGCTGAACATTGGGAAAAGTGCAGAAAAGGGCAATTAGAATGATCAAAGGGTTGGAGCACTTTCCCTACGAAGAAAGGTGAAAGCGCTTTGGGGTTTTTTCGCTTGGAGAAACGAGGACTGAGGGGTGACATGATCGAGGTTTACAAGATGATGCGTGGGATAGGGCAGGTAGAGAAAGAGGTACTTTTCTCCCTAAGAACATAAGGGATGCCAATGTTGGATCAGGCCAAAGGCCCATCCAGTCCAACACTCTGTATCACACAGTGGCCAGAAATACCAGTGCCATCAGGAGGTCCACCAGTGGGGCCAGGACATTAGAAGCTCTCCCACTGTTTCCCTTTCTCACAATATGAGAACTCGTGGGCACTCCATGACATTGCTGAGCAGTCGGGTTAGAAGGGATGAAAGGAAGTCATTCTTCACCGAAAGAGTGATGAACACATGGAATTTACTGCCACAGGAGGTGGTGGCAGCTACAAGCATGGACAGCTTCAAGAGGGGATTGGATAAACATATGGAGCAGAGGTCCATCAGTGGCTATGAGCCACAAGGTATGGATAGGAACTCTCAGGCTGGGGCAAGTGATGTTCTGTATTCTTGGTGCTTGGGTTGGGGGGCAACAGTGGGAGGGCTTCTAGTGTCCTGGCCCCACTGCTGGACCTCCTGATGGCACCTGGTATTTTTGGCCACTGTGTGACCCAGAGTGTTGGACTGGATGGGCCATTGGCCTGATCCAACATTGGCTTCTCTTATGTTCTTACGAAGATGATGGGCAGTACGTTCATCCACAGGAATAGACAGCTTTAAAAGACGGTTAGGTAGATTCATGGAGGAGAGGTCTGTCAGTGGTTACTAGCCATGGGGACTGAGGGGGACCTCCACATCCAGAGGCGCTAAGCCTCTGCTTCCCAAAGCCAGGAGGCTACAGCGGGACAGTCCTGTTGTTGGCCCTCCAGAGGAACTGGTTGGAGAGAGCTGACAAAAGAACTTTTTCTCCCTCTCCCAAAATACTAGAACTCGGGGGCAATCCAGTGAAGCTGATGGGCAGTAGATTCAGGAAGGACAAAAGGAAATACTACCTTACACAGAGAGTGATTAAAATATGGAATTTGCTGCCAGAGGATGCATTGATGGCCACAGGAATAATTAGCTTTAAAAGAGGATTAGACACATATGTGTGTTGCCTTTTTATCTACCCCCCTCCCAAAATTTAGATGAACCTCCCCACACAGAGAAAACTAGAATGTCCTGAGTCCCAGCAGATTTCTCCCTGACGTGGTGTCTTGCTATGTACAAAGTCTTGCCCGCCCATTCAGTCCCTACCAGTAAGATCGTACAGTCTAGGAAAAGAAGGACTTGGGTGTGATCCATTTCTAAACCAGCCCACACACCAGACACAAGGCAATGACTCAGATCACACACAAAAGTGAAATCATGTTTTTTTGAAACTATGCTTAGTTTGTGAAACCAAGGTTCAGCTTGCAGGCATTCACACCAATCCTCATTTGCCTCAACAAACACTGCTACCATCACCAATGTTAAAACGGGATTCGATAGATTCATGGAGGATAAATCTGTCAATGGCTACTAGTCATGGCGGCTGAGGGGAACCTTCACATTCAGAGGCACTAATCCTCTGAATCCCAGAGCCAGGACTGGGAGGCAACATCAGGCGAAGACTTCGGCCTCTATGCCCTGTTGTTGACCCTCCAGAGGACCTGGTTGGCCACTGTGTGAGACAGGATGTTGGACTAGATGGACCACTGACCAGATCCAGCTGGGCTCTTCTGAAGTTCTTATGAAGGCCTCAGCCTCTGTGCCCCATTGTTGGCCCTCCAAAGGAACCGGTTGGCCACTGTGTGAGACAGGATGCTAGACTAGATGGACCGCGGGTCTGATCCAGCAGGGCTCTTCTGATGTTCTTATGAAGGCCTCGGCCTCTCTGCCCTGTTGTTGACCCTCCAGAGGAGCTGCTTGGCCACTGTGTGAGACAGGATGCTGGAACAGATGGACCACTGACCTGATCCAGCAGGGCTCTTCTGATGTTCTTAGGGAGGCCTCAAACTCTCTGCCCTGTTGTTGACCCTCCAGAGGAACTGGTTGGCCACTGGGTGAGACAGGAGGCTGAACTAGATGGACCACTGACCTGATCCAGCAGGGTTGTTGACCCTCCAAGGAACTGCTTGACCCCTGTGTGAGACAGGAGGCTGGACTAGATGGACAAGTTCTCTCAGAACAGCTCTGAGAGAACTTGTGACTGACCCAAGGTCAAACCAGCAGCTGCATGTGGAGGAGTGGGGAATCAAACCTGGTTGTCCCAGATTAGAGGGCACACTCATAACCACTACAAGGAGCCAGTTGATATTTTCCCCTTTGCGCTGACTGCTCAAATCTACCTCGGCACTCCCGTAGCAGTGCTTTGACCAGTGTACCCATCAAAAAATGTGAGTGAGCAAAGAGATGCCTCTGAACTGGTGCGACATGAAGACATGAAGCTGCCTTATCCTGAAGGAAACCATCGGTCCACCAGAGTCAGCACTGTCTACTCAGACTGGCAGCCGCTCAACAGGGTCTCAGTCAGCAGGTCTTTCACATCACCTACTACTCCTTTTAATTGGAGATGCCGGGGATTGAACCTGGGACCTTCTGCATACCACCGAGCCCATTGAGGTCTCTTCCCCTCCCCGAACCCACCTTCCCCAGGCTCCACCCCCAAATCTCCAGGGATATACCAGTCAGCAACCCCATTGGCCAGCATCCCATTTCCATCTAGCAGGTCCCGGGGCTACGACTTTTGCCTGCAGACTGAGATTCCTGGCTCTGAATCCAGAGGTTCCATTCAGTTGTCAGACCTGATTTATTATTATTTATTTATTGAAGAAAGAGGAGGAGGAGATTGGATTTATACCCCGCCCTTCACTACCCAAGGGAGTCTCAGAGCAGCTTACAAACTCCTTCCCCTCCCCACAACAGACACCCTGTGAGGGAGGTGGGGCTGAGAGAGCTCTTGACAGAAACTGCTCTTTTTCAAGGATAGCTCTTAACAGAGCTACGGCTTGCCCAAGATCATCCAGCCAGGTGCAAGTGGAGGAGTGGGGAATCAAACCCAGTTCTCCCAGATTAGAGTCCGCGCACTGAACCACGACACCAAACTGGCTCTCACACCAAACTGGCTTGTTAGGCCGCCCCTCCCTGCGAGCTATTTCTGAATTCCCTGCATTGTGCAGAGGGTTGGACTAGATGACGCTGGAGGCCCCTTCCAACGCTGTGATCCTGTGATTCTATGATCCTAGGGTGGCTGACATCAATAAAAAATACAATAATACTAAGCTTAACATAAGAGAAGCCAATGTTGAATCGGGCCAATGGCCCATCTAGTCCAACAGTCTGTGTCACACAGTGGCCAAAAATACCAGGTGCCATCAGTGGGGCCAGGACACTAGGAGCCCTCCCACTGTTGCCCCCCCCCCAAGCCCCAAGAATACAGAGCATCCCTTGCCCCATACTGAGAGTTCCTCGCTATACCTTGTGGCTCATAGCCAACGATGGACCTCTGCTCCATATGCTTATCCAATTCCCTCTTGAAGCCGTCCGTGCTGTTAGCCGCCACCACTTCCTGTGGCAGTGAACTAAAAGAACATAAGAGAAGCCAATGCTGGATCAGGCCAGTGGCCCATCCAGTCCAACACTTCGTGTCACACAGTGGCCAAAAATACCAGGGGCCATCAGGAGGCCCACCAGTAGGGCCAGGACACTAGAAGCCCCCCCACTCTTGCCCCCCCAAGTACCAAGGATATAGAGCACCCCTTGCCCCAGACTGAGAGTTCCTCTCTATACCTTGTGGCTCATAGCTACCAATGGACCTCAGCTCCATATAAGAACATAAGAGAAGCCAATGCTGGATCAGGCCAGTGGCCCATCCAGTCCAACACTTCGTGTCACACAGTGGCCAAAAATACCAGGTGCCATCAGGAGGCCCACCAGTAGGGCCAGGACACTAGAAGCCCCCCCACTTTTCCCCCTTCCCAGCACCAAGAATAGAGCATCACTTTCCCCAGACCAAGAGTTCCTATCTATATCTTGTGGCCAATAGCCACTGATGGACTTCTGCTCCATACGTTTATCCAATTCCCTCTTGAAGCCGTCCCTGCTTGTAGCCGCCGCCACCTCCTGTGGCAGTGAATTTCCATGTGTGAATCACTCTTTGGGTGAAGAAGCTTAAAACAGTATTCAAATTCGACAGCTAGAATAAGACTGTACAATCCAAGATGGAAATAGATTTCTAATTCCCCCTTGCTCCCGGATTAAATAAAATACAGAACAGAGAGAGGGGGAGGGGCGTGAGAGTGCCAGTCTATCGGTCCTCAGCCGGGTGCCTGGGGGAACGTCTCTGCCTTGCAAGCCCTACAGAATGGTAACAGATCCCATAGGGTCGGAAAGTTCCACCAGGTCGGGGCCATGGCTGAAAAGGCCCTGCCCCTGGTCGAGGACAGCCGGACTTCTCTCGGGCCGGGGACCAGCAGGAAATTCCGATTTCCAGATCGTAATGCTCTTCCCGGGACATATGGAGAGAGGTGGTCCCTAAGAGCCAGAGAGATAGTGGGAGGGCCCATGGCTCAATGGTAGAGCATCTGCTTGGCACGCAGAAGGCAGCAGGTTCAATTCCCGGCATCTCCATAAACCAGGTGAAGCAAAAGACCTCTGCAATTCATCAGATACAGGGGTCATTTTGTGCAGGAGCTCATTAGCATAACTTATTTGCATATGCCGCACCCCCTGACATCACCAGAAGTGTGTCAGAAGGCAACACCCACTGCTCAGGCTCCACTGGACTGTTTTGGATTGCTAGCTATTGGGGGGGGGGGGTGTGCAGATCTGTCCTCGCAGAGGAGGGAGAGCTGGTACCTGAATAAAACTTGGTCTTAAAGGTGCCACTGGACTGTTTTGGGCCAGGGGGAGCTCTGCAACCTACCTGGCTGCTTCTTGCCCTGACTGAGGGCTGCTGGAAGCAGGGGGTTGGGCTTGTTGCATGTGCCCGCCCCCTGGGCTCTTTACTGCCAGAGCTCCGCTCCTGTGTGCTCCTGCAGGAAATGACCCCCGATCAGATATATACAGTGTGCATCTGCTACAAATAGATTTGTATGGTGATGCCAACTATAAATCTGTTTGCTGTGGATGTGCGCTCTTTACATTTGAGGAACTTAGCGCTCTGACTCACCAGAGCCGCTGCTAGAAGACATTTGCTTCAGCCGACGAACACGGCGATTCCTGCAAATTTGTTGTGCAACTAAAAACAATCTGGTAAACATTCTTAGATTCTTTTTTTAAAAAACGCAATACCAAAGTGGCACTGAATAAAAGCAAGACTGCTGTAATAAGCCAAAAGCAACTGTTATTATCAGTTTCCTTAATACACCCACTTCAGAAGGCAGGATGGGGCGGGATATTGGAGAGAGCAACAGCGGGAAGGAGAAATAAGAATATAACAACATAAGAGAAGCCAATGTTGAATCTGGCCAATGGCCCATCCAGTCCAACACTCTGTCATACAGCGGCCAAAAGTACCAGGTGCCACCAGGAGGTCCATCACCACATCTTGTGCCAATGAGGCCCGCAAGTCAACTGTCCATTGGGTGAAACAGTGCTGTTTTTTGTCTGTCTTATTAGGTGTCTTGTCCGATTGTTTGGATATACTCACTCTGTGTAATCAGCCTTGAGTCGCAGGAAGGTAGGCGGACTATAAATACAGTGAACGAATAAATATTTTAAAATATCAACACTAATCAAAAATTTTAAATTACTGTTAATTTAATTAGATTACTGTTAAAATTAATATTTAAAATGTTACGCATCTGATATTTTAATTTAATATTTTAGTATAATAGTGATTAGAATTGTTTAGTATTTGGTGTAGTGGTTAAGTGCGCGGACTCTAATCTGGGAGAACCGGGTTTGATTTCCCCACTCCTCTACTTGCAGCTGTTGGATGACCTTGGGCAAGCCATAGTTCTGTCAGAGCTGTTCTGGAAAGAGCTCTCTCAGCCCCGTCTACCTCAGAGGGTGTCTCTTGTGGGGAGAGGAAGCGAAAAGAGTTTGTAAGACGCTCTGAGTGAAGGGCAGGGTACAAATCCAATCTCCTCCTCCTCCTCCTGTTCTTCTTAATTTTAAATATTAAGTCAAATTTTAAATATATAAATCAAATTTCTTTTCTATTGCAGGAGTTCAGGGCAGAAACTAACTACCGTATTTTTTGGACCATAAGACTCACTTTTTCTTCCAAAAAAAGTGGGAGGAAAAGTGAGTGCGTCTTATGGACCGAAGGTTCAGAATATTTTTTCCCCTGTTTTCCTCCTTTAAAAACTAGGTGCGTCTTAAGGTCAGGTGCGTCTTATGGTCCGAAAAATACGGTAATCTGTTTGACAGGAACACAAGAAGAACCACGCTGGATCAGACAAAAGGTCCATCTAGTCTACTTTCTGGCCGGCCTCTGTTTTTTTAATCTCCCAGTAGTATTCAGGGGTACACTGCCTCTGAACCTGGAGTGCTACAGTGGCTATTGTTGACATTGGTAGCCTTGCCTTCCATGACTTTTAAATCCATTGAAGTCAGTAGCCATAATGAAATCTTGTGGCAGCCAGTTCTGTAAGTTGATTATTACGTGTTTTAGAAAAAAGAACGTTTTTTGGTCTGTCCTGAATTTACTACCCATCATTTTCACGGGAAGACCCTGAGTTATGAGAGGGGGAAGAAAAATTCTCTCCATCCACGTGCCTCTTAATTTTACAAACCTTTATCCTTCCCCCTTCGCTGAGTCATCTTTTTCTCTAAACTTAACCAGCTCCAAATATTTTTAGCCTTTCCTCATAGCACAGATGCCTTTTCCAGAAGAGAGGCTGAACTAGAACAATTGTTTGTGTATTCACCATCAGGTTAGGCTACAGCCTTTGAGGTGTTTTCTTTTACCCTTTAGGAGGGTCAATTTGTTTTTCAGAGAAATAGGGAGGAGCAGAAAGGCTCACCCGTACAAAGAAAACGAAACAAGGAAGGTAAATGGTCCTTCACCCACGCCCTCACAAAAGGTAAGGGTCCTATTTTGGAATTTCTGGGCCTGAAAAGGCAGGACTTGTTAGGCCTGGGTGTCAAACTTGTGGCCCGCGGGCCAGAGGAGGCCCCCAAAGGGCTTCTATCAGGCCCGCAGTGGAACTGGCTGTCTCCTGCTTCTTCTTCCACTTCTGCTCCTGCTGCGTCATCGTACGTCTGCAGCTTACAGACAGACACTTGAACAGCATATTCAGGATTGCAGCAGCACAGACACTTTGATGCAGTCATTCAGAGCAAGAGGTGTCAGTTATCAGACACTGCGAAATAAACAAAACATTGCAAGAGCGCTGATGTTTTAAGCATGATTTTATTTTAAGTAAAAATACCCAACCCATTTGTGTTTGTGTCCTTTATAAAGTTTATATCTCCGCTACCTGGCATCACATTTTATGACACACATAGCCGGGCCCGACAAGGTCTCTTTTATGCCAGATCTGGCCCTCATAACAAATGAGTTCGACACGCCGGTGTTAGGCCCTAGGATTACATGGGTAACCTTAAAACGATCTTGGGATCCTGGAGACGAACAAGTTCTTATTCCAATAACGAGTTTTGGTGGAACATAAGAACATAAGAGAAGCCAATGTTGGATCAGGCCAAAGGCCCATCCAGTCCAACACTCTGTGTCACACAGTGGCCAGTAACACCAGGTGCCTTCAGGAGGTCCACCAGTGGGGCCAGGACACGAGAAGCCCTCCCACTGTTGCCCCCTCCCCAGCACCAAGAAGACAGAGCATCCCTTGCCCCAGATAGAGTGTTCCTACCTATGCCTTGTGGCTAACAGCCACTGATGGACCTCTGCTTCATATAAGAACATAAGAGAAGCCAATGTTGGATCAGGCCAATGGCCCATCCAGTCCAACACTCTTTGTCACACAGTGGCCAAAAATACCAGCTGCCATCCAGAGGATACTAGAAGTTCTCCCACTGTCCCCCGTCCCCCCCAAGCACTGCCGCCTGATTCATCAGAGGCATGCAGTAGATCCTAAATGTGGAGATTCCACCTAGGGAAGGAGTGAACTCGAGTCCACAAAAGCATCTGCTGGAACGAAAAATCTA
Organism: Gekko japonicus; assembly: GCF_001447785.1. Taxonomy (NCBI): domain Eukaryota; kingdom Metazoa; phylum Chordata; class Lepidosauria; order Squamata; family Gekkonidae; genus Gekko; species Gekko japonicus. Next base: position 35,331 of record NW_015167608.1, read on the forward strand.
AGGTACCACAAAACGCCTAGAATAAAGTCTGAGTCCAGTGGCACCTTTAAGACCAACAAAGTTTTCATTCAAGGTATCCGCTTTCGTGTGCATGTGCACGCCCTCAGACACAGTGAAGTGGAACTTACCGGTCCATACTTATAAGGCAGAGGTCAAACTGGTGAGTGTTTGGATGGGAGACTGACAAGGAATTCCAGGGTCTCTATGGAGAGAACACAAGGGCATAAGAGAAGCCAATGTTGGATCAGGCCAATGGCCTATCTAGTCCAAAACTCTGTCACACAGTGGCCAGAAAGACCAGGTGCCATCAGGAGGTCCAGCAGTGGGGCCAGAACATTAGAAGCCCTCCCACTGTTGCTCCCCCCCAAGCACCAAGAAGACAGAGCATCCCTTGCCCCAGACCGAGAGTTCCTCTCTATACCTTGTGGCTAATAGCCACTGATGGACCTCTGCTCCATATGTTTCTCCAGTGAAGCTGTCTAAGCTTGTAGCCGCCACGACTTCCTGCAGTAGTGAATTCCACCTATTAATTACTCTTTGGGTGAAGAAACACTTTCTTTGATCTGTTCTAACCCGACCGCTCACCAATTTCATGGAGTGCCCACGAGTTCTTGTATTGTGAGAAAGGGAGAAAAGCACTTCTTTCTCTACCTTCTATCCCGTGCATAAATCTCTGTCATGTCACCCCTCAATCATCCTTTCTCCAAGCTAAAGAGCCCTAACCTCTTTAATTCTTCATAGGGAAGGTGTTCCATTGCCTTGACCATTTAAGTTGCCCTTTTCTGCAACTTTTCCAATGCGATATCTTTTTTTAGGCGTGGTGACCAGAACTGTACATGGAAATGAGGCCACACCATCAATTTATACAGGGGCGTTATGACACTGAGGAGCTGCGGTTGCTCAAGTGGTTAAGACGCTGAACTGCAGACTGGAAGGTCAGTGGTTCGGCAGTTCGAGACCCGGGTGCCACATGACGGAGTGAGCTCCCGTCTCTGGTTCCAGCTCCTGCCATCCTAGCAGTTTGAAAGCAAGACACTGCAAGTAGATGAATAGGTACCGCTTCGGTGGGAAGGGAACAGCGTTCTGTGCGCCTTGGCGTTTAGTCAGGGCTCTTTTTGTAGAAAAAGCCCAGCAGGAACTCATTAGCATAATAGGCCACGCCCAACAGCAGGAACTCATTAGCATATTGGGCCACACCCCTGACAGCACAGCTCATTAGCACATTAGGCCACACCCACATGTTACCAGAAGTGTGCTCATCCAGCCACACCCACCTTTTGCTTCTTATTCTGTTTACCTTGTTTGTGGTCAAAACCCAGGGCCTTTTTTTGTAGCAGGAACTCCTTTGCATGTTAGGCCACACACCCCTAATGTAGCCAATCCTAATGAGATCCTGCTGTTGGGTGTGGCCTGTTATGCTAAGGAGTTCCTGGCCGACTCGGGAGCCAGTCGGAACTCCGTTCCTGTGCGTTCCTGCCCAAAAATAACCCTGCGTTTAGTCGTGCTGGCCACATGACCATGGAAACGTCTTTGGACAGCGCTGGCTCTTCGGCTTGGAAACGGAGATGAGCACCGCAACCCTAGAATCGGATTCGACTGGCTTTCGAGCAAGGGAACCTTTACCTTTACCTTTATTATGATACTAGCCGATTTGTTTTCAGTTCCCTTCCTAATAATCCCCAGCATAGCATTTGCCTTTTTGATTGTAGTTGCATGATGGCTCGACATCTTCCGTGAGTTATCTACCATGACTTCAAGATCTCTCTCCCGGTCAGTTACCACCAGTTCGGACCCCGTCAGCTGCTTCAGACCAATCTCCCCCACCTGGACTGTCATTGGGCTCCCTCCCCCTTTCCATTCAGTGAAGGAAACTGAGTAACTGCTTGGTTTCAGTTTCCATTTTCGTAACTGCTTGGTTTCAGTTTCCAGTTGCTCCTCAGCATGACTCAACCATCGCAGGGAATTTCGTGTAGAGATAAGTGTAGGACCTTGACCTAAGCTTGGAACACACAGGCTTTGGTAACAATCTAGAAAAGCTATTTTTGCTTCCCTCCCCCCCAACAAATCTCTCCCTGCTGTGGACTTAACTAACCAGCATCTTCATCTGCCACAAACAAATGCCCTCTTCCCTTTTATTTATCTATTTATTTAAAATATGTAGTAGCCACTTCCTCACACAGCTCGAGGGCAGCTTACAAACATAGGTAAAACACATAGACTGAAAAATGTTATAAACCTAAAAACCAACATTTAAAAACACTTCTAAAGACTGCTGTCAAACTTAACCAAATGCAATCCTAAATAGAACCATCTATAACTGTCTCCTAAAGATCAGCAGTGGCCATGGTGGCTCAGTGGATAAGATGCTTAGCTGCAGACCAGGAGGTCGGTAGTTCAGCAGTTCGAGACCCAGGTGCCGCATGACGGAGTGAGCTCCCGTCTCTGGCCCCAGCTCCTGCCAACCTAGCCGTTCGAAAGCAAGAAATTGCAAGGAGATAAATAGATACCGCCAGAGGTCATTTCAGGGGGGATCGCGGGGGATCGCAGTTCTCCCGGGTGAGGTGCGGGGGGCGGGGCACACGACTTAGCCCCGCCCCCTGCTTCCGGCCCTCATTCAGCCAGGAGGAGGCAGGAGAAGAGGGAGGGTAAGTTGCTTCCTCCCTGCCTCTCCCCACCCCTGCCTGCCTGGGGCCAGGGAGGGCCTTCACGGGGCTTCCTTGCACTCCCGCCGGCCTTGCAGGTCCACCGCCGGGCCCCTCCTGGCGCTCGGCAGTGGAGTTGCAAGGCCGGTGGCAGCGGCAGGGACTGTTGGGGGCGGGGTGTGTGGCCTTATGACACACTTCCGGTGACGTCAGGGGGTGTGGCCTTATGACACACTTCCGGTGATGTCAGGAGGTGTGGCATATGCTAATGAGTTATGCTAATGAGTTCCCCTACCTCTTTTTCTACGAAATGACCCCTGGATACCGCTTTGGTGGGAAGGTAACAGTGTTCCGTGCACCTTGGCGTTTAGTCATGCTGGCCACGTGACCCCGAAGGAGTCTTTGGACAGCGCTGGCTCTTCAGCTTGGAAACGGACATGAGCACCGCCCCCTAGAGTCAGATTCGACTGACTTTTGAGCAAGGGAAACCTTTACCTTTACCTAACGATCACAAATGAGGGGGCCAGGCACATCTCCCTAGGGAGGTTGTTCCATAATCGTGGGGCTGCCACCCAAAAGGCCCTGTCATGTTCCCACCAACCAAGCTCCTTTGAATGATGGGGCAGTCAGGAGGGGCCTCTCCCCCTGATCTTAACTTGGGGACAAATGTTATGGATCCCAGTATATCTGAGAGCCAGCATGGTGTAGTCGTTAGTAGTAGACCACCACCTAGGAAACCCGAGTTCAAGTCTTCCTTCTCCCAAGAGCCTTGCTGGCTGACCTTGGGTCAGTCACACGTTCTCTGCCTAACCTTCCCCGCAAGGGTGTTGTGAGGGTCAAATGGGGAAGGAAGAATATTCTTTCCTCGGGGAAAGGGTAAGATCGAAACGTTCCCAATAGATCTTCGATGGAGGACAAAGATTGAAGTACAAAGCTGGTCCCTGACGCCTGTTTTCGGTCAGCAGAGTTAGACGGACGAAGGTAGAAAGAGAGAGATTGTCAGCCGTGGGGGAATCAGAAGGCTATGAAACAAAAAGAGATCCGGTCTGTGAGATTTCTAGGCAGAGCTCAGCCGTTCGGAAGGTAAACCCCGCGACAATGCACCACGGCCAACAAATCTCCCATTTATTCATTGACCCCGTCCAAAGAGACTGTTTGCTGATATCTGACTTCAGTGAAATTAAACAGGATGTTTTGTACCAAGCGCTCCTAAATGCTGGAAGTATTCCATAGAGGAAGAGGACTCTCTAACAACTTCTGTTTGTTTTTTTTGTTTGCTGGCACCGTGATTAGAGATAATTTGACAGACTGTTGGAATTCCTCTGCAGCCACTGCCACTGCTGGACCAATCCACTGGAAGGAGGGTGCCCCCCTGCCCCTAGGAGCAGGTACCCATTTATCTACTTGCTTAAGGCTTTCGAACCACTGGGTGGGTGGGAGCTGGGACAAGGACCGGGAACTCACCCCGGCCGTGGTGGGACTCGAACAGCCTTATGGCTGTTCGTTGATAGTTTATTGTAGGCTTTTACAGCCTGCGCCACTGTAGGGTGAGTCTTTGGGGGATCTTTTATAGAGATCACTGCATTGCTGAAACATACACCCATAGACCTAAGGAAGATTTTGGAAAGTTTGAGTCCCTCCCGCTCTCTTCGGGGGCTTTCCTGGTCTCCAGGAAAGACCCGGCAGACCTCCCGTAGAGAGGTCTGTTGCAGGGGGCTTGTTTTGGCCCCTCCCGTAACTGGCAAATGCGGGGGATGTCCAATTTTGTGCCCTGATGCAGAAGCGGGTGAGTGGAGGGGAACATGGTCGCCATGTTCCCCATAGCTGCAGCCTTCCGTCTTGTTTTTAATTATAAAATTTCACTGTGGATTACAAGATTTTGGAAAGTTTCTCCAGACACAGTTCTGGAAGTGTACACTTATGGCACTTTGGGGGAAATCCTCTCTCTCTGTGGACACTGGGGCGAAATGGGTGAACCCTCCCTATGAAACGATGCTTCAAAAGTCCTGCAGATCATGTTTCACTTAATAATAACTCTGAAGGAGGAAGAGACACTCATATTTAGTGGAGAACTCTTGACTGGATAGGATTTCCTGAACATTCCTAGTTTTCCTTCCCGTGCTTTTTTTTTTTTTTTTTTTTGCCTTGTATTGTTTGGATCCTTAACAGCAATATTTACGTAGAGAGGAAATAGGAAAGCTATGACTATGGATATTCTGGAATTGCTTGCCCTCCCCCATTGCCTTGATATCTGGTTTTATGCTGACAGTAGAAGTTCAGGTTTTGGCCAGAGAATCAAGCAACAGATAAAAGTGCTGCCAATGTGTTGTAAGGGTTAGAGGGATGGACTATGATTTGGAAGGGCTGAGTTTAAATGCGCACTCTGCCAGGAAGCTTGTTGGGTGACCTTGGACTGGTTTCTCTCCCCTCTCCCTCCCACCCTTCTCTCTTCCCCTTCTTCTTCCCCCCTCCCTCGGCCTCTCTCCCTCCCTCCCTCCTCTCTTCCCCACTCCCTCAGAGTCTCTCCCTCCCTTCCTTCTCTCACTTTTCCTTCTCTCCCCTCTCCCTCCTTCCCTCCCTTCTCTCTTCCCCACTGCCTCCTCATCTCTCCCTCCCTTCCTTCTCTCACCTTTCCTTCTCTCCCCTCTCCCTCCCTCCTCTCTTCCCCACTCCCTCCGCATCTCTCCCTCCCTCCCCTCTCTCACCTTTCCTTCGCTCCCCTCTCCCTCCCTCCCTTCTCTCTTCCCCTTCTTCCCCACTCCCTCCATGTCTCTCCCTCCCTCCCCTCTCTCACTTTCCTTCTCTCCCCTCTCTCTCCCACCCTTCTCTCTTCCCTTTCTTCTTCCCCACTCCCTCGGCATCTCTCCCTCCTCCCTTCTCTCTCCTCTCCCTCCCTCCCTCCTCTCTCCCCCTTCCCCACTCCCTTGGTGTCTCTCCCTCCCTTCCATCTCTCACCTTTCCTTTTCTCCCCTCTCCCTCCCTCCCTTCTCTCTTCCTTTTCTTTTTCACCACTCCCTTGGCATCTCTCCCTCCTTCCCTTCTCTCTCCTCTCTCCCCCTTCCTCTTCCCCACTCCCTCAGCATCTCTCCCTCCCTTCCTTCTCTCACCTTTCCTTCTCTCCCCTCTCCCTCCCTCCCTTCTCTCTTCTCTTTCCCTTCCTGAGATCTGTGGAGGTAGGGGAGCATAAAAACTTACTAGACAGATGGTTAAATTTGAGTCCAGTAGCACCCTACAGACCAATCAGGTTTTCAGGGCATAAGCTTTCAAGAGTCAACACTCCCTTTGTCAGATATGAGCAGCTCTTCTGGTGTTTTCACAGCTGGAGTGAGTGACTCAGCATGCCTATGCATTGGGAGGCGCTACATCGCTCTAAGTGTGAATAGGTGTTATCTCCTTTAATAGGATGCTTCTCGCTGTCTTAACCTGGGAGATGCCCTCTGACCGTTCTCTCTGTCTCACTTTGTCTTCTCACTCCCTCACTTCACATGGCCTTCCATGGAGACATGTGTCTCTGCAGGTCTCTCCTGTAGAGATAATGCCCGCATGAACTCAGTGTTCTAAAAGACTTGACCTGCTCGTCAGCTGCTGGGCAAACCCTTTTCTTCTGAAGAATCCTTTGATTGCTCCAAGCCCTGGCTGGGACAGGAAGCAGGTCTATACGAAGTATGTGCTCTGCCACTGAGCCACAGCTGTAATTCATAGGCTTCCCCCTCAGCGAACAAGATTAGGCAGGGGATAAACTCCTATATTCAATTGGCTTCAGGGCCGGCTCTCTCACTAGGCCAGCTAGTCTCTGGCCTAGGGCGGAGCTCCGAACAGGACGCCAACTGCCCTGCCGCCCTCCCCCCGCCAAAAAAAACTCCTATATTCAATTGGCTTCAGGGCCGGCTCTCTCACTAGGCCAGCTAGTCTCTGGCCTAGGGCGGAGCTCCGAACAGGGCACCAACTTCCCTGCCGCCCTCCCCCTGCCAAAAGCCCCCACCCTGCCCAAAGCCGCTGCTACTAAAACTCATATTGTGGTGGTGGCGGTGGCAGCGCGCATGCTGCTCTGTGCTGCCATGCACCCATCCATAGGGCACTCCTGCCCGCCCCAACTCACATACAGCATGTCCATTGGTCCCCATCGCTGATTCGCCGCAGCACTACGATTGCCCCCCCGCGCACAACCCTGAGTGGGTGGCAGTGAGGGGGTGTGCAAATGCTGGCCAGGGCCAGGGTGCCCTGCGGGGAGGGGGCTGCTCCGCCCGGGGAAGAAGAGCTGGCCCAGCGCAGCAGAAGCGGCAGGCGGGGGGGGCGTGCTGCCAAGGGCTGTCTGTCCTCGACCCCCTCCCAACCCTGCCCCGCAGGTGTCCCAACCACGCCGAGCCTCTGCCTGCCCCCCCCCATCACAGCGGTGGGGGCCCATCCATCCTCCTCCCGGCCAGTCAGGCAGCAACGGGCTCCTTCCTCCTTCTCGGCCGGCTGGGCATAGCCCGGGTTGGGTGGCGGGCTCCCGAAGATGGCTGGCCTGAGCTGGAGGCGGGCGAAAAGCGGGGGGCGGATGGGTGGGACGGGTGGATAGACTCTGTGGTTGGCAGAGTGAGCCGGGGACGCGGGAGGGCATGAAAACCCTCTCCAGAACCCTCCTCCTCCTCCCAAGTCTGGTCTTACAGACCCATTGGGCTCCTTCTCTCCAGGCCCCGCCTGGAGGTTGGCAAACCCCGTAATTGGTGGGCGGGGGGCGCCAGAAGGTAGCCCCGCCTAGGGCGCAAAAAAGCCTGGAGCCCTCCCTTATTGGCTTGACTTATAAAACACATGTACTCACACTCATAAGTGGGGGGGGGGAGAGAAAAACAGTGGAAATAACTGCCTGTCTATCTTGGGAACAGGAAGCCACAAAGTGTAAACAGGTTGCAATATGCAACCCGGTTGCAACAGACATAGGGCAATGTTTTGGAAAAGGAACAACGCACATTAAAAAACAAACTACTGAAAACTGTTGTGGAGGAATCCAGGTGTGACCACAAGGTGAGAGAGAGCGGGGCCGTAGCTCCCCAACAGAAATTCTGCTGGAGATTACAAGATCTGTACTTATGAGATCCAGTGTTCCCTCTAAGCTGAGTTAGCGTGAGCTAGCTCACAGTTTTTTAGCCTCCAGCTCTCATACATTTTTGTCTTAGCTCAGGAAGGAGGGCTCCAGAGCAAACTGATTTATGCAGTAGCCAAATCGCTCGCTCACAACTTTAATGCCAGTAGCTCACAAAGTAGAATTTTTGCTCACAAGACTCCACAGCTTAGAGGGAGCATTGATGAGATCCCTGTTTCAGTCCATGGTATGTTCAGATTAAACGGTCTCAGGTAGCAGCTTCCAGGAAAGTACCCTGCTTGAAGAGCCTCTGCTACTCTGAGTAGACCACACTTGGCTAGACAGGCCAGTGGTCTGACTGTATGAGCCTGCTTCACCTGTCGGAACAGGTCAGCATAGCGGCAGGAAGACTGAGCTATGATCACCTGGACACTTGAAGCTGCCTCCTACTGAAACAAGCCATTGGTCCATCAAGGTCAGTCTTGTCTACTCAGACTGGCAGCTGCTCTCCAGGGTCTCAGGTTGAGGTCTTTCACATCACCTCCGGCCTGGCCCTTTTAATTGGAGATATCACCCTGCCAACAAAAGTCCGCATGGTCAAAGTGATGGTGTTCCCAGTAGTCATGTATGGCTGAGAGAGTTGGACTACAAGGAAGGCCGAGCGCCAATGAATAGATTCTTTTGAACTATGGTGCTGGAGAAGACTCTTGAGAGTCCCTTGGACTGCAAGAAGATCAAATCAGTCAATCCTAAAAGAAATCGACCCTGACTGTTCCCTGGAAGGCCAGAGACTGAAGCTGAAGCTCAAATACTTTGGCCACCCAATGAGAAGGGAGCACTCACTGGAGAAGACCCTGATGCTGGGAAAGATTGAAGGTCAAAGGAGACGGGGAGGGCAAAGGATGAGATGGTTAGACAGTGTTATCGGTGCAACGAACATGAAATTGAGCAACCGCCGGAGCACGATGGAAGACCGGAGGGCCTGGTGTGATGTGGTCCATGGGGTCGCGAAGAGTCGGACTCGACTGTGCGACTGAACAACAGAGCCAGGGGTTGAACCTGGGACCTTCTCCATGCCAAGCAGAGGCTCTTCCACTGAGCCACCATCCCAACACAGGTAGCAGTGAGTTCAAATGTCACTTTTGGCCACCAGTTCACTACATGATTTCAGACACACTGTTCTCGTCCTCTTTCTCCCTTCCCTAGGGTTGCCAACTTTCCCAATGGTGGGCTGGAGATTCCCTGGAATTGCAGCTGGTCTCCAGACAACAAAGATCAGTTCCCTTGGAGGAAATGGCAGCAGCAGCAGCAGCAGCAGAAGGAGAAGGAGAAGGAGAAGAAGACGAAGAAGAGGAGGAGAAGGAGATTGGATGTATACCCCGCCCTTCACTACCCGAAGGAGTCTCAGAGCGGCTTACAATCTCCTTTCCCTTCCCCTCCCCACAACAGTCACCCTGTGAGGTGGATGGGGCTGAGAGAGCTCTCCCGAGGACTGCCCTTGAGAGAACAGCTCTGACAGAACTTGTGACTGACCCAAGGTCACCCAGCAGCTGCATGCGGAGGAGTGGGGAATCAAACCCGGTTCTCCCAGATTAGAGTCCGCGCACTTCACCACTACCCCAAGCACCTAGTTACTATACAGAGGGGCTTTTTTATCAGACCAAACTAGGAAGCAGAAAGATTAAGAAGAAGAAGAAGAAGAGACTGGATTTATACCCCACCCTTCACTACCCAAGGGAGTCTCAGAGCGGCTTACACCCCCCCCCCCCCCCCTCCCCACAACAGACACCCTGTGAGCAGTGTTCCCTCTAAGCTGAGTTAGTGTGAGCTAAAAGTAAAGGTTCCCTTGCTCGAAAGCCAGTCGAATCCAACTCTAGGGTTGCAGTGCTCATCTCCGTTTCAAAGCCAAAGAGCCAGCGCTGTCCAAAGACATTTCTGTGGTCATGTGGCCGGCATGACTAAACACCAAGGTGCATGGAATGCTGTTTCCTTCCCACTGAAGTGGTACCTATTTATCTACTTGCAATTTCTTGCTTTTGAACTGCTAGGTTGGCAGGAGCTGGAACTAGAGACGGGAGTTCACTCCGTCATGCGGCACTCTCAGGTCTTGAACTGCTGAACTACCGACCTTCTACAGCCTGCCGTTCAGTTCAGCTAGCTTACAGTTTTTTAGCCTCTGGCTCACACATTTTTGTCTTAGCTCAGGAAGGGATGGCTCCAGAGCAAACTAACCTATGCAGTAGCCAAATCACTTGCTCACAACTTTCATGCCAGTAGCTCACAAAGTAGAATTTTCGCTCATAAGACTCCACAGCTTAGAGGGAGCATTGCCTGTGAGGTAGGTGGGGCTGAGAGAGCTCTTGACGGAAACTGCTCTTTTTCAAGAACAGCTCTCATCAGAACTACGGCTTGCCCAAGGTCATCCAGCCAGGTGCAAGTGGAGGAGTGGGGAATCAAACCCGGTTCTCCCAGATTAGAGTCCGCGCACTTAACCACAACACCAAACTGTTTGCATGCTCGGGATATGTGCCGCTGCATAACTCCCGATTCCTGATCTGTTATATAAATTTGTCATATTGAGAACTTTGGAACGAGTCGTGTTACGTTATAACCTTGATTTATAGCTCATGATTGTTGCCGTTTGAGAGTTCGGGAACTTACATTGGAACTCTGGCTTGGAGCGTTTGACTTTGCATTAAATACTTTTGGAGTTGGTTATAAGAACACCTTGATAATTGAATATTTATTAAGAATATGCACTCGTTTGGTTGTCAAAGTATTCATTTGAAGGCATTGATAGTAGACTTGTTAATTGCATGCGCAGTGTTCATCTGTTTTTGATAACTTTCAGGCCAGTCACCGAGGGGCATTTACGTTTCTTAGGGGGCAGTTAAGTTAAATTAATTTACTTAAGTCAACTAACTTAAGCCAGTGCGACTCAATAAATATTTTTAAAAAATGCTTTCTTGGCACGGCTTTTTGTGGGGCGTGGCTTTTAGATAAGGGGGCGGGGCCCCGAAATGCCCCACTGGAGTGACCGGCCCACTGTGTTTCCCCCTTGTTTTGTCTAAGCTTCAGGTGGGGCCTGAAGATCTCTCGGGATCACAACTGATCCCCAGACCACAGAGATCAGTTCCCCTGGGGGGGAAATGGCAGCTTTGGAGGGTGGGCTCTGTGGCATCGTCATATCCCAGCTCAGCTCTCTCGCTTCCCCCAAATCCCACCCTCCTCGAGCTCTGATCACAAATCCCCAGGAATTCCCCAGTTTGGAGTTGGCAACCTGCCGCCAGGCTTGTGCAAAGGAGCTGTGAAGACTGGGCCAGGATATGACAGCAAGATAAATACCCAGAGGGGCGGGACAGTCTCAGTCAGTGCCAAATGTTCTTGCTCTTTATGCTTAGCTAGTTTCACTTTCCACTTCTCCACTTGCCGGTCACGAGTTTCCACTGACGTAACCTTTTCCCATCAGCTGCTTGCTTCGCTTCTCTGACTCTGTCTGTGGCAATCAAGCGGCAATCCAGAAAGAGAGAGAGAGAGAGAGAGCGTCTCTCTGCTTTGCTTTTTTCCTTCCTGTGCTGAAACCTTCTCCTACTTGCTGAGAAAAACAAAAACCTTTGCAGAGTCCCAACCCAGAGGGGGGAAAAAAACACCACAATATTTCCACCATTTTGCCCGGCAAGGCAGCTACAAGGCAAGAAGAGAAGAGACTGCCCCTGCTGAATTTCTTCCTGCCATGACACTATGAAAGGCTATGTCGGAAAACAGACAGGGATAACTTATAGATGGTTTAGGATTAGAGAAGTTCATGGAGGAAGTGGAAAAGAGCAAGAGTCCAGTAGCACCTTAAAGACCAGGGCCGGCTCTTCCACTAGGCCAACTAGGGTGACGGCCTAGGGTGCAGATCTCCAAGGGGCGCAGTGAGGCCCCTGCAGCCGCTGCCCGTCCCCCCAGCATGGCTTTCTGGGTGCCTGCTCCACAGCGCATCCCTTCCCACCAGCTCGCTTCATCTCGCGCCCCTACCGCCTCCCTCCTACTCAGTGCGCCCCTTCCCGCCGGCTTGCTTAGCATGCTCAGAGGCCGGCCCAGGGGCGGGGCCTGGTGGAAGAGGCTCCTCCCCTGCGCTGCACCCCAGCTCACCAAGCCCCAGGTGGCAGTCAAGCTCTGTGGGGCCACCCCGCCCCGGTTCGCTTTGCAGGCTGGTTCGTGATCTCCACCAGGCTCGGGGGATTTTCGGGCACAACGCGGTGGTACCGCCAGACTCCACTCGGCATCGCACGCGAGGTGAGCACAAATCCGGAGCCGATCCGGTCCGCCTTCCCACTCCTCCTGGCCAGCCGCTGCTCTCTCGCTTCCCCTGGCTGCCCCCCTCCTCCGTCGGTTCATGACCCAGGCAGTCTCTGCAGGGCCGGAGCGGCAGGGATGCCTTGCGAGCCGCCTCGGGGGCCCGTCCGCCGGAATATGGTGGTGGTGGTGGGCTTGCCCCCCGCATTTCTGTGTGGCTTCTCTGCCCCGCGTTCAGTGCTGAAAGAGGCGCCCAAACGGGGCTGCTGGGAGGGAGGGAGGGGCAGTCCTAGGCGGCTGCGAGGGCACCTGAAGGGGCGGCGGCATAAATTGGTGGGCGCTTGGGGGGGGGCGCCAGATGGTGTCCTTGCCTAGCATGCAAAAATACCTGGGGCCGGCCCTGTTCAAGACTGACAAAACCTGTGGCACGGCAGGAGCTGTCGTGAGTCACTGTTCACTTCTTCAGGTATAGATATACGACAGATGGAGTCATATTCTCGCTGTATCTGAAGAAGTGAGCAGTGGCTCACGAAAGCTCCTGCCCTCCCACAAATTCTGTTAGTCTTTCAGCTGCTCCTGTGTCAGATCCCCCAGTTAAGACGATCTTCGCAACACACTTTAGAAGTGATTGTTTATTGAGATATGCTTACATTTGGGAAATAGGCTCGGTGTCAGAACTGGGGGAAAGGCGCGCAAAAGCCCCTATTAGAGGAAATACAAAATGCACACTCAGCCACTAGAGTTACTATGGCAACCCTGATAGATAGAAGGTGCCTTATCTATATAGGCCAGTTTGGTGTAGTGGTTAAGTGCGCAAACTCTAATCTGGGAGAGCTGGGTTTGATTCCCCACTCCTCCACTTGCACCTGGCTGGATGACCTTGGGCAAGCCATAGTTCTGATAAGAGCTGTTCTTGAAAAAGAGCCGTTTCTGTCAAGAGCTCTCTCGGCCCCACCTACCTCACAGGGTGTCTGTTGTGGGGAGGGGAAGGGAAAGGAGTTTGCAAGCCGCTCTGAGACACCTTTGGGTAGTGAAGGGCGGGGTATAAATCCAGTCTCTTCTTCTTCTTCTTCTTTGCAGTTCTCTCAGAGCTCTCCCTAATTCAAATTTGTGGGGAGTATTTCGTATTTAGTCATATAATTCAGGGCTGGTCTTCTTGTGACTCATTCTGGGCCTTTCCACGATCCTTTTAACCAACACATTTTAAAAGAATGCAACTGCAAAAGCTGCCGGGAGGAGCAGGAGAAGGGCTAATGAATTCTTTTCCTTTTAATTAATTTAATTACGTCTTTTCCTTTTGTCCCATTGTCCCACTGGAAATTGCTTCCCTGCCCCGGGGCTGCTGTTAAACCCAAGTAGATGGCCCAGGCTAGCTGGATCTCATTATCAGAAGCTAAGCAGGGTCGGCCCTGGTTAGTACTTGGATGGGAGACCGCCAAGGACGTCCAGGGTCGCTACGCAGAGGCAGGCAAGGGCAAACCACCCCTGTTCACCTGCCCTGCCCTGTGTTGGATGAGAAAGACTAGACACTGTCTCTTAGCCTCAGCCTCCATGGGGGGGGAGGGTTACAAGAGAGTTTCCTTCCTGTTTACTCTTATGCAGGGGTCCTTTTGTAGAAAAAGAGGTGGAGGAGCTCATTAGCATAATTCATTAGCATAACTTATTTGCATATGCCACACCCCCTGACATCAACGGACGTGTGTCAGAAGGCAACACCCACCACTCAGGCTCCACTGGACTGTTTTGGATTTCTAGCTATTTGGGGGGGGGGGACATGCAGATCTGTCCTGGCAGAGGAGGGAGAGCTTATACCTGAATAAAACTTGGTCTTAAAGGTGCCACTGAACTGTTTTGGACTGGGGGGCCGGGGGGAGCTATGCAATCTATCTGGCTGCTTCTTGCTCTGACTGAGGGCTGCTGGGAGCAGGGGGTGGGGCTTGTTCCATGTGCCCACCCCCTGGGCTCTTTACTGCCAGAGCTCCGCTCCTGTGTGCTCCTGCAGGAAATGACCCCTGCTCTTCTGTCTCTGTCCCTTTGATGCATAGACTGATACTCTCAGGGAATTGCTTCCTTCCTTCCATTCTCACTCTCCCCCCCACACACACACACAAAGGAGGAGCACATTTCTCTCTGTCTTTGGCATCATGGATGCAGATGCATTCTGCATCCACCTAGCTAGTTAGATTAGATTTTCTCTCTCTCTCTCTTAACCTGCGTTATCTAGAATGCAGTTCCTTGAATAAAAGATTCTTATTAGTTTGAAACTGACAAGTGGCTCCGTGTAACTCTGTAAGTTTGGTAGCATGCACAGTACTCAGAAACTACTGCTGCATGTAGCCATTTGTGCACTCTGGTAAATAAAATAGAGATTACTGACTTACTATACCAGTGAATCTAACACCCTGGATGGCCCAGGCTAGTCCAACCTCATCATGTCTCAGAAGCTAAGCAGGGTTGGTCCTGGTTGGTGCTTGGATGGGAGACCACCAAGGAAGTCCAAGGTTGCTACGCAGAGGCAGCCAATGGCAAAACACTTTTCACACATACACACCCGTCAGTTTGGGGAGGGAAGGCGGCCATGGTACAGTCACATCTAATCAGATCTAGGAAGCTATGCAGGGTCGGCCTTGGTTGGTACTTGGATGCAGAGGTACCATGCCTATTGTAATCAGCTTAATTAGAGCAGAGGAGAAATGTTTGGGGGAATGAAATTATCAGCTTTAGTTAGGTAAGAGTCCCTGTTCAGCCCTGGGGGGCAGATGTCCATTGTTCTGAATGTGTGAATGAACCCAACTTCAGCAATCTCCCGTTGTAATCTCCCCTTGAAGCTTCCGTTTGAAGCCTGCCATGCAACAAAATGACCTGGAAGATTAAAACATTTTCCCACTGGGTTTTGAGCATTGTGGTTTTTAATGGAAGAAGCCACTCTTACGCTCTGATTGCTGACGGCAGAAGCAGCATCCAGTCCCAT